>NC_088424.1:53318150-53358150 GCF_034236695.1 Oncorhynchus nerka
CCAGAATGATGGGACTGACGTTACTAAGGCGATGGCCTTCGCCATGGAGCAATTCAAGACATCAGGTGGCAGGAAGAGGAAGCTAGTGCTGTTCTCTGACGGGAGATCTCAGGGCGTTACCGAGGCGATGCTGGAGAAGCGCGTACGGCTGGTGTCAGAGGCGGGAGTGGAGCTGTACGTTATCACCGTGGGCAACCAGGTGAGCGAGGCCAACCTGCGCTCGCTGGTCAGCAGGGGGAGGAGTTACGACGTCACCTACGCCCAGCGCCACCTGTTCCGCGTCCCAGACTACCCGTCTCTGCTGCGTGGCGTGTTCTACCAGACCGTGTCCCGCAGGGTCTCCCAGGCCTGAGTTCAGGGGCAAGGGCTGGGACCACATGCTTTAGAGTTTAGTCTCCCTCATTATGAATATCCATTCATATTTCATCACTCATTTACTGTGTTTTAGTTGGGTTTTTACGTCCGATAATGACAGAAGACAATTGTGTCTCAGACTGTGTAAGAGATTGTGTTAGACTGCATTCATGTGCTCTCAGAATTATCAAGAAAAATCCCAAGCGGAAAACTACTGAAAACCTCTTGGAACAGAAACTAGTTTCAGACGTCTGTTATGAGCTTCCATGTTGTAACATCTTCCTGTCAGACTGTTCCATAATTCCCAGTCAGGCTGTTCCCAGTTCCATAATTCCCTGTCAGGCTGTTCCCAGTTCCATAATTCCCAGTCAGACTGTTCCCAGTTCCATAATTCCCAGTCAGACTTTTCCTTGTCCATAATTCCCAGTCAGACTATTCCTTGTCCATAATTCCCAGTCAGACTGTTCCCAGTTCCATAATTCCCAGTCAGACTGTTCCCAGTTCCATAATTCCCAGTCAGGCTGTTCCCAGTTCCATAATTCCCAGTCAGGCTGTTCCCAGTTCCATAATTCCCAGTCAGGCTGTTCCCAGTTCCATAATTCCCAGTCAGACTGTTCCCAGTTCCATAATTCCCAGTCAGACTGTTCCCAGTTCCATAATTCCCAGTCAGACTGTTTCCAGTTCCATAATTCCCTGTCAGACTGTTCCCAGTTCCATAATTCCCTGTCAGACTGTTCCCAGTTCCATAATTCCCAGTCAGATTGTTCCCAGTTCCATAATTCCCAGTCAGATTGTTCCCAGTTCCATAATTCTCTGTCATACTGTTCCCAGTTCCATAATTCTGAGCAGCACATGAACGCAGCATTAGACAGAAACGTTACTGTAAAGGAATGGTCGTTGTTGTTTGTAGATCAGAGACAGGACAGGATATGACATCACTACATCTTTTTTAAACATCAAAGTTAAACATTAAACATCCTCCCTGCAGACAACCTGGTCCTAATGAAGAACAGCTGGACACGGACTGTTTGCGCACGCGTGTGCGTGTGTGTGTGTGTGCAACCAGTGGAATGGTCTCTATAATGTGCTATACATCATGTGGGAGTTCCTCATAAACAGTTTGTCTGAGGTCGCATGTTCAGATGCCTCACAAGTACACAAACATGCAACCAGACACACACACACACACACACAACCATACACACACAACCAAACTCAGACAGGAAAACATCTATTACCATGTTTGCACCGCCAACCCTGATGAGGTAAAGAAACCCTGAATGGTTTATGTCTCCCTGTGACCCCTCTCTCTCTCTCTCTCTCTCTCTCTCTCTCTCTCCCCCTCTCTCTCTCTCTCACACACACACTCATTCCTCTCTGCATCAGCCTGATGAACCATAACCCTTTGAAGGCTCCTTTAAAGTTCCAAGTAACAGTTTCAGATTAATGGGCCAGTTCCTCAGTGTCAGCATGTGTGAACATGTAACTCAGTGGATCATGGTGCCAGTTGACCGCTGTAGCGGTGAATGGTGCCAGTTGACTGCTGTAGCAGTGAATCGTGCTAGTTGACCGCTGTAGCAGTGAATGGTGCCAGTTGACCGCTGTAGTAGTGAATGGTGCTAGTTGACCGCTGTAGTAGTGAATGGTGCTAGTTGACCGCTGTAGCAGTGAATGGTGCCAGTTGACCGCTGTAGCAGTGAATGGTGCCAGTTGACCGCTGTAGCAGTGAATGGTGCCAGTTGACCGCTGTAGCAGTGAATGGTGCCAGTTGACCGCTGTAGCAGTGAATGGTGCTAGTTGACCGCTGTAGCAGTGAATGGTGCCAGTGACTGCTGTAGCAGTGAATGGTGCCAGTTGAACGCTGTAGTAGTGAATGGTGCCAGTTGACCGCTGTAGCAGTGAATGGTTGACTGCTGTAGCAGTGAATGGTGCCAGTTGACCGCTGTAGCAGTGAATGGTGCCAGTTGACCGCTGTAGCAGTGAATGGTGCCAGTTGACCGCTGTAGCAGTGAATGGTGCCAGTTGACCGCTCTAGCAGTGAATGGTGCCAGTTGACCGCTCTAGCAGTGAATGGTGCCAGTTGACCGCTGTAGCAGTGAATGGTGCCAGTTGACCGCTCTAGCAGTGAATGGTGCCAGTTGACCGCTCTAGCAGTGAATGGTGCCAGTTGACCGCTCTAGCAGTGAATGGTGCCAGTTGACCGCTCTAGCAGTGAATGGTGCCAGTTGACCGCTCTAGCAGTGAATGGTGCCAGTTGACCGCTCTAGCAGTGAATGGTGCCAGTTGACCGCTGTAGCAGTAAATGGTGCCAGTTGACCGCTGTAGCAGTGAATGGTGCCAGTTGACCGCTGTAGCAGTGAATGGTGCCAGTTGACCGCTCTAGCAGTGAATGGTGCCAGTTGACCGCTCTAGCAGTGAATGGTGCCAGTTGACCGCTCTAGCAGTGAATGGTGCCAGTTGACCGCTCTAGCAGTGAATGGTGCCAGTTGACCGCTGTAGCAGTGAATGGTGCCAGTTGACCGCTGTAGCAGTAAATGGTGCCAGTTGACCGCTGTAGCAGTGAATGGTGCCAGTTGACCGCTGTAGCAGTGAATGGTGCCAGTTGACCGCTGTAGCAGTGAATGGTGCCAGTTGACCTCTGTAGCAGTGAATGGTGCCAGTTGACCGCTGTAGCAGTGAATGGTGCCAGTTGACCGCTGTAGCAGTAAATGGTGCCAGTTGACCGCTGTAGCAGTGAATGGTGCCAGTTGACCTCTGTAGCAGTGAATGGTGCCAGTTGACCGCTCTAGCAGTGAATGGTGCCAGTTGACCGCTGTAGCAGTAAATGGTGCCAGTTGACCGCTGTAGCAGTGAATGGTGCCAGTTGACCGCTGTAGCAGTGAATGGTGCCAGTTGACCGCTGTAGCAGTGAATGGTGCCAGTTGACCTCTGTAGCAGTGGGCAACAGCCTACTGATGGTATTTTGATCTGAAACCAAACCAGCTGCCAGACAGGCTGCTAGAACACATCTGATTCATTAAAGGCCTCAACCAATTCATGATGTCTTGTTTTTTTTAATCAGTTAGTATGAAAAGTTTACTCAATATCCTGCACACACACACACACACACACACACACACACCCACACACAGTACGTTCAGAAAGTATCAGACCCCTTGCCTTTTTTCACATTTTGTTATTAAACATGTTCCTGATCAATATACACAAAATAACCCATAATGACAAAGCAAAAACAGGTTTTTTTAAAAGTGTTTGCTATTTTATTAAAAGTTAAAAACAGAAATACCTTATCAGAAATACCTTATCTACGTAACACCTCTGGCCTGCTCGCCTCCCTACCACTGAGGAAGTACAGTTCCCGCTCAGCCCAGTCAAAACTGTTCGCTGCTCTGGCCCCCCAATGGTGGAACAAACTCCCTCACGACGCCAGGACAGCGGAGTCAATCACCACCTTCCGGAGACACCTGAAACCCCACCTCTTTAAGGAATACCTAGGATAGGATAAAGTAATCCCTCTCACCCCCCCCCCCCCTTAAAAGATTTAGATGCACTATTGTTCCACTGGAGGTCATAAGGTGAATGCACCAATTTGTAAGTCGCTCTGGATAAGAGCGTCTGCTAAATGACTTAAATGTAAATGTTAAATGTAACAGACCCTTTGCTATGAGACTTGATTGAAATTGAGCTCTGGTGCATCCTGTTTCCATTGATCATCCTCGAGATGTTTCTACAACTTGATTGGAGTCCACCTGTGGTAAATTTAATTGATTGGACATGATTTGGAAAGGCACACACCAGTCTATATAAGGTCCCACGGTTGACAGTGAATGTCAGAGCAAAAACCAAGCCATGAGGTTGAAGGAATTGTCCTTAGAGCTCCTTGACAGGATTATGTCGTGGCACAGATCTGGGAAAGGGTACCCAAAAAATGTATTCAGTATTGATGGTCCCCAAGAACACAGTGGCCTCGGCTCCCGGCTCCCGGCCACCAGGACAAACTGAGCAATCCGGGGAGAAGGGCCTTAGTCAGGGAGGTGACCAAGAACCCAATTGTCACTCTGACAGATCTCTAGAGTTCCTCTCGAGATGCGAGAACCTTCCAGAAGAACAATCATCTCTGCAGCACTCCACCAATCAGGCCTTTATGGTAGAGCGGCCAGATGGAAGCCACTCCTCAGTAAAAGGCACATGGCAGCCCACTTGGAGTTTGACAAAAGGAACACGATTCTCTGGTCTGATGAAACCAAGATTGAACTCTTTGGCGTGAATGTCAAGTGTCACGTCTGGAGGAAACCTGGCACCATCCCTACGGTGAAGCAAGGTCAAGTCAAATCAAATAAAATTTTATTGGTCACATACACGTGTTTAGCAGATGTTATTGCGGGTGTAGCGAAATGCTGGTGTTTCTAGCTCCAACAGTGCAGTAATATCTAACAATTTCACAACATATACCCAATACACACAAGTCTAAGTAAAGGAATGGAATTAGGAATATATACAGTCTCCCCAGGAACTTTTCCCCGGTTGGATTCACACAGAAGATGCCAAACAGCATCCTGACCCAGGTTTTCCCACAGAGTGTTCTTAGAACAGTGTGCATAGCAACAACGGAATGTTTGGAGCATCCAACTCCACATTTACATTGTGATAGTTTAGCAGGCCATTTAGGGGTGTGTGGGGTAAGTTAGCTGAGCCACCCCTTGTTTCTGGGAAAGCATACACACAAAATGAGTCATGTGACCAAATATTTAGAAAGAGGTCATCATTTCATGGAGTCTGAAGGAACAAATCACGTGGAAAAAGTGGTGAGAAAGTTAGGTCACATTTTAAAACTTATTTTAATTAAAACTGCACTGTTGGTTAAGGGCTTGTAAGTAAGCATTTCACTGTTGTATTCGGCGCATGTGACAAATACAATTTGATTTGATTCTATAATCAGTTATGGTCTCTATAAGCTACAATATGAGGTCCTAAACCAGTTATGGTCTCTATAAGCTACAATATGAGGTCCTAACCCAGTTATGGTCTCTATAAGCTTCAATATGAGGTCCTAAACCAGTTATGGTCTCTATAAGCTTCAATATGAGGTCCTAAACCAGTTATGGTCTCTATAAGCTTCAGTATGAGGTCCTAAACCAGTTATGGTCTGTATAAGCTACAATATGAGGTCCTAACCCAGTTATGGTCTCTATAAGCTACAATATCAGGTCCTAAACCAGTTATGGTCTCTATAAGCTACAATATGAGGTCCTAAACCAGTTATGGTCTCTATAAGCTTCAATATGAGGTCCTAAACCAGTTATGGTCTCTGTAAGCTTCAATACGAGCTACAATATCAGGTCCTAAACCAGTTATGGTCTCAATAAGCTTCAATATGAGGTCCTAAACCAGTTATGGTCTCTGTAAGCTTCAATACGAGCTACAATATCAGGTCCTAAACCAGTTATGGTCTCAATAAGCTTCAATATGAGGTCCTAAACCAGTTATGGTCTCTATAAGCTTCAATATGAGGTCCTAAACCAGTTATGGTCTCTATAAGCTTCAATATGAGGTCCTAAACCAGTTATGGTCTCTATAAGCTACAATATGAGGTCCTAACCCAGTTATGGTCTCTATAAGCTACAATATGAGGTCCTAAACCAGTTATGGTCTCTATAAGCTACAATATGAGGTCCTAACCCAGTTATGGTCTCTATAAGCTTCAATATGAGGTCCTAAACCAGTTATGGTCTCTATAAGCTTCAATATGAGGTCATAACCCAGTTATGGTCTCTATAAGCTACAATATCAGGTCCTAAACCAGTTATGGTCTCTATAAGCTACAATATCAGGTCCTAAACCAGTTATGGTCTCTATAAGCTACAATATCAGGTCCTAAACCAGTTATGGTCTCTATAAGCTTCAATATGAGGTCCTAAACCAGTTATGGTCTCTATAAGCTTCAATATGAGGTCCTAAACCAGTTATGGTCTCTGTAAGCTTCAATACGAGCTACAATATCAGGTCCTAAACCAGTTATGGTCTCTATAAGCTACAATATGAGGTCCTAACCCAGTTATGGTCTCTATAAGCTTCAATATGAGGTCCTAAACCAGTTATGGTCTCTGTAAGCTTCAATACGAGCTACAATATCAGGTCCTAAACCAGTTATGGTCTCTATAAGCTACAATATGAGGTCCTAACCCAGTTATGGTCTCTATAAGCTTCAATATGAGGTCCTAAACCAGTTATGGTCTCTATAAGCTTCAATATGAGGTCCTAAACCAGTTATGGTCTCTGTAAGCTTCAATACGAGCTACAATATCAGGTCCTAAACCAGTTATGGTCTCTATAAGCTTCAATATGAGGTCCTAAACCAGTTATGGTCTCTGTAAGCTTCAATACGAGCTACAATATCAGGTCCTAAACCAGTTATGGTCTCTATAAGCTACAATATGAGGTCCTAACCCAGTTATGGTCTCTATAAGCTTCAATATGAGGTCCTAAACCAGTTATGGTCTCTATAAGCTTCAATATGAGGTCCTAAACCAGTTATGGTCTCTATAAGCTACAATATGAGGTCCTAAACCAGTTATGGTCTCTATAAGCTACAATATGAGGTCCTAACCCAGTTATGGTCTCTATAAGCTTCAATATGAGGTCCTAAACCAGTTATGGTCTCTGTAAGCTTCAATATGAGGTCCTAAACCAGTTATGGTCTCTATAAGCTTCAATATGAGGTCCTAAACCAGTTATGGTCTCTATAAGCTTCAATATGAGGTTCTAAACCAGTTATGGTCTCTATAAGCTACAATATGAGGTCCTAACCCAGTTATGGTCTCTATAAGCTTCAATATGAGGTCCTAAACCAGTTATGGTCTCTATAAGCTTCAATATGAGGTCCTAAACCAGTTATGGTCTCTGTAAGCTTCAATACGAGCTACAATATCAGGTCCTAAACCAGTTATGGTCTCTATAAGCTACAATATGAGGTCCTAACCCAGTTATGGTCTCTATAAGCTTCAATATGAGGTCCTAAACCAGTTATGGTCTCTATAAGCTTCAATATGAGGTCCTAAACCAGTTATGGTCTCTATAAGCTACAAGATCAGGTCCTAAACCAGTTATGGTCTCTATAAGCTTCAATATGAGGTCCTAACCCAGTTATGGTCTCTATAAGCTACAATATGAGGTCCTAACCCAGTTATGGTCTCTATAAGCTTCAATATGAGGTCATAACCTAGTTATGGTCTCTATAAGCTACAATATCAGGTCCTAACCAAGTTATGGTCTCTATAAGCTACAATATCAGGTCCTAAACCAGTTATGGTCTCTATAAGCTTCAATATCAGGTCCTAAACCAGTTATGGTCTCTATAAGCTACAATATCAGGTCCTAAACCTAGAATGAAAGTGCATCCTTGTAGCTGTGAGGGCTAATATAGTCCAAATATTTGCCTTGGGGTAAATTGAGCCAATGGCCATGGGGTAAGTTGAGCCAATGGCCACCATACCACATTACAATTCAGAGGTACTGAATGACAATAGAGGTACTGAATGACACTGAAGAGTTACTGAATGACACTGAAGAGGCACTGAATGACACTGAAGAGGTACTGAATGACAATAGAGGTTCTGAATGACACTGAAGAGGTACTGAATGACACTGAAGAGGCACTGAATGACACTGAAGAGGTACTGAATGACACTGAAGAGGTTCTGAAGAGGTACTGAATGACACTGAAGAGGTACTGAATGACACTGAAGAGGTTCTGAAGAGGTACTGAATGACACTGAAGAGGTACTGAATGACACTGAAGAGGTACTGAATGACACTGAGGAGGTTCTGAAGAGGTACTGAATGACACTGAAAGGGTTCTGAAGAGGTACTGAATGACACTGAAGAGGTACTGAATGACACCGAAGAGGTACTGAATGACACCGAAGAGGTACTAAATGACACTGAAGAGGTACTGAATGACACTGAAGAGGTACTGAATGACACTGAAGAGGTACTGAATGACACTGAAGAGGTACTGAATGACACTGAAGAGGTATCGAGTGACACTGAAGAGGTTCTGAAGAGGTACTGAATGACACTGGAGAGGTACTGAATGACACTGGAGAGGTACTGAATGACACTGAAGAGGTACTGAATGACACTGAAGAGGTACTGAATGACACTGAAGAGGTACTGAATGACACTGAGGAGGTTCTGAAGAGGTACTGAATGACACTGAAGAGGTACTGAATGACTCTGAAAGGGTTCTGAAGAGGTACTGAAGGACACTTGTTACGAATCCCTTTTGGCCCGACAGTCTAGGGGGGATGGTAATGAGACCCGTAACATAACTCATGCAAATTATTATTGTGACAAAGTAAAAGTGTGCACGAAATAACCACGACAACAGAAATCTACCGTCAAACTCTAGGTTTATTTATAAACACACGGTAATGGGGGGAGCAGGAAAAGGGGCTGAGCTGGACCCAAGGAAAGAAACAATAAGCATCCAAAACACCCCTAAGCTAGACTAGCCTACTTTAACAACAGCTAACTAACTAACCAAAAATACAGTGGGTGGTCCGCCCAGTTCTAACTAGTGTATTTAACAAAGTTCACCTACGGGTAGTGTATGCCCATGGGCGACTTGTCTTGGTTTCCCCCTTTTCCCACCAGCAACAAACAAACACCATAACCAAAAACAATACTCACAGGTGATGACAAAGTGCTATGGAGGTGCTTAAACAAAAGAGAGGTTAAGACACAAAGCGAGAGTGAAACACAGAGACCTACAGACATGGCATTTACAGAGAGATTGCTCTAGAGATTGAGCTAGAGATTGAGCTATAGAACAAACAAATGATGGGGTTTTTAAACCATGGGGAAGGAACTGTGATAGGGTAGGAAGTAGGAGGAGGTGTGTCTTCTGATTGATGATTGATTGATTGGGTAGTGATGATTTTCACCTGTGAGGGGAGAAGGAGAGAAAAGAAACACACACACAGGATACACACACACACAGGATAACTGTATCCGTAACACTCCCACCCTTAAAAGAGCAACCCTAGGGGTTGCGACTACAGTATTTCAATGAATACTCACAACAAAGCAACAACCTTGCAAAACATACAGAAATCATTTTCACACACGAGACAAAGCATCTGCCAACACATTATCAGAACCCTTTTTGTGGCGGATCTCCAAATTATAATTTTGTACAATCAGCGCCCAACGCATAAGGCGCTGGTTCTGGTTGTACATTCGGTGGAGAAAAACTAAGGGGTTATGGTCAGTATATACAATCACGGGTAGGGCACTGGAACCAATATATACTTCAAAGTATTGCAGAGCCAACAACAAAGCAAGAGCTTCTTGTTCTATTGTCGCATAGTTTGTTTGACATTTATTACATTTACGTGAAAAATAACAAACGGGATGATCCACTCCACTCTTATCCTGCTGCAGTAGAACAGCACCAGCACCTCTGGCACTAGCATCTACCTCAAGTTTGAACGGTTGTTCAAAATCTGGAGCAGCAAGTACAGGTGTACTACATAAGAGTGCTTTAGCTGATTCAAAAGCTCTCTTAAAATCAGAGGACCACACAAATGGTCTAGCTGGACTAAGCAAATCGGTCAATGGAGCAACTACCGCAGAGAAATTTTTACAGAAGCTACGGTAGTAGCCAACCATCCCTAAAAAGCGGCGTAGCTCTCGTCTGGTGGTAGGGGCAGGGAATGCAGTTATAGCCAAGACCTTGCCATCAACAGGGCGCACCTGTCCATGGCCAACCTCTTGATCATCCTCTTTGAACAGAACAGTGTTCGACAAATCTATCACGTCACCCTCTTGTCATGCCTGAGCACAAGCGGGGTGCACATGTGGATAACTCTGTGCCAGCTCATTCGAGAGAGAGTGGTCACTTTTATCCTATACTTCCAATACAGGTACTACCTTTCCTCCGCCAATATCGTTACCCATTATAAAGGTCACACCTTTCACTGGCAACATAGGGCGTACCCCCACTCTGAATATTCCACTGATTAACTCAGAGTGTACTTTCACAAAGTGCAATGGCACTGGGACAAAACCCATTTCAATACCCTGCACTAACACACTGGAACCACAGTATGTATCGTCAGATAAGGACAACACATCTGACAATATAAACGACTGCGCCGCACCAGTATCTCTAAGGATTTTAACCGGTCGCTGAGACGCTTCGTCATTCGTTAGGGACACAAACCCCTCGAAAATGAATGGTTCATAACTGTGGTCGGGGACTGAGACTTTCAAACTACAGTTACCCTGAGGCACCTGTTTTGTTTCAGACCTCACAACCGTACGAATTAGAGCAACACCTGTTGGTGGCTTGGCACGAAGAGGCATCCCTTGTTTGCGTTTAAGCAGGAAGCAATCATTAATCATATGTCCTACTTTATGACAATAGAAACAGGGACGCTCATTCTTCTGGCGTGCTTGATATACTACTGCTGGCCGACTAGGGCTAAAGGTAGGAAACTCAGTGACTCTACTCTCAGTTTGAGCCGAAAACACACTCTTGTGCGTCAACACAAACTCGTCTGCCAACACAGACGCTTCTGCCAGGGAGGATACTTTCTGTTCGTTTAGGTAAACTACAATGCGTTCGGGCAAGCAATTTTTAAACTCTTCCAACAAGATTAACTCCCGGAGAGAGTTGAAATCAGTTACCTTACTAGCAGCATGCCATTTATCAAACAGATTTCCCTTGTCTCTAGCAAATTCCACATAAGTCTTACTAGAAGACTTTCTATGAGACCTAAATCTCTGTCGGTATGCCTCAGGCACAAGCTCATAGGCACGAAGAACAGTAGCTTTGACCACTTCATAATTCAAACTGTCCTCCAGAGGTAGCGCTGACAAAACCTCTTGGGCTTTACCAGTTAATTTACACTGAAGTAATAGGCACCATACCTCTTCAGGCCATTTCAATGCTACGGCTATACGCTCAAATACACAAAAATAGGAGTCAACCTCTGACTCTCTGAACAAAGGTACTAAGGCAATCTGCCTACTAATGTCAAACGTGTTTGAGGACACAGTAGGTGAGGACGGCTCACAAACAGGCACTGTAGGACCTGAGGCTAGCCTCGCTGTCTCTGCCTCCAGTTCCATCTGGCGCATTTTGAACTCCAACTGCCTTTGTTCTCTGTCTGCCTCAATTTTACACATCTCCAAATGCCGTTGTTCTCGTTCTTTTTCTGCCTCTATTTTACATATCTCCAACTGGAGAGTCTCTCGCCTAATTTGGGCTCTCTCTTCCACCTCCAGTTGGAACTGTGCTAAACGGACATCCCTCCTGGCATCACCATTTGACAGTGGGGAGAGTGGATCAAAACGGGACAATGTGGCTGGTGTTTTAGCCTCTCCCTCATTATCAGACACCAATGGGCTTACAGGAGCAGCAACATCCCCTACAGGGGTAGTAGGCTCAGGCAGCGGTAACACAAGCACCTGCTCTTCCAACAATACATTTAATACTAGCCGTTTAACCTCCGCCTTAACTAAACTCTGCGGAATCGATACTGAATAATGGTCAGCCAAGGTCATTAAATCAACTCTACGACATTTATCAAAAACCTCCCACGAAGGGTTATCCAAAAAGGATCTCAAATCAAAAGTAGTCATTTTACACTACTTCACAAGTGCCAAAAAAAAAATAGCAAACACTAATGCTACTTCAGCTATGACGCTCAACACTGAACTATACCACTACAACAATCTACATGAGCGGCATGGGTGTCAGTTATGACAGATCCCGGATGAGCCCCCACTCCATTGGGGAGTGATGATTTTCACCTGTGAGGGGAGAAGGAGAGAAAAGAAACACACACACAGGATAACTGTATCCGTAACAACACTGAAGAGGTACTGCATGACTCTGAAAAGGTACTGAATGACTCTGAAGAGGTACTGCATGACACTGAAGAGGTACTGAATGACACTGAAGAGGCACTGAAGAGGTACTGAATGACACTGAAAGGGTTCTGAAGAGGTACTGAATGACTCTGAAGAGGTACTGAATGACTCTGAAGAGGTACTGCATGACACTGAATAGGTACTGAATGACACTGAAGAGGTACTGAATGACACTGAAGAGGTACTGAATGACACTGAAGAGGTATCGAGTGACACTGAAGAGGTATTGAATGACACTGAAGAGGCACTGAATGACACTGAAGAGGCACTGAATGACACTGAAGAGGCACTGAATGACACTGAAGAGGTACTGAATGACTCTGAAGAGGTACTGAATGACACTGAAGAGGTACTGAATGACTCTGAAGAGGTACTGAATGACACTGAAGAGGTACTGAATGACACTGAAGAGGCACTGAATGACACTGAAGAGGTACTGAAGAGGTACTGAATGACACTGAATAGGTTCTGAAGAGGTACTGAATGACACTGAAGAGGTACTGAATGACACTGAAGAGGCACTGAATGACACTGAAGAGGTACTGAAGAGGTACTGAATGACACTGAAGAGGTTCTGAAGAGGTACTGAATGACACCGAAGAGGTACTGAATGACACCAAAGAGGTACTGAATGACACCGAAGAGGTACCGAATGACACTGAAGAGGCACTGAATGACACTGAAGAGGTACTGAATGACACTGAAGAGGTTCTGAATGGCACTGATGGGCCACCCCCATCAGAACTACAGATCACAAAATGGCCACCCCCATCAGAACTACAGATCACAAAATGGCCACCCCCATCAGAACTACAGATCACAAAATGGTGCATTAGGGCCTTACTGAACCTGTTTCTACTGTGTGCATTAGGTCTGGAACAGAACCTGTTTCTACTGTGTGCATTAGGTCTGGAACAGAACCTGTTTCTACTGTGTGCATTAGGTCTGGAACAGAACCTGTTTCTACTGTGTGCATTAGGTCTGTAACATAACCTGTTTCTACTGTGTGCATTAGGTCTGGAACAGAACCTGTTTCTACTGTGTGCATTAGATCTGGAACAGAACCTGTTTCTACTGTGTGCATTAGGTCTGGAACAGAACCTGTTTCTACTGTGTGCATTAGGTCTGTAACATAACCTGTTTCTACTGTGTATTAGGGCCTGTAGATTAACCTGTTTCTGTTTCTACTGTGTATTAGGGCCTGTAACTGAATCTGTTTTCACTGTGTGCATTAAATCAAATCAAATTGTATTTGTCACCAGTGGTCTAGGGCACTGCATCGCAGTGCTAGCTCTGGGTTCAAGCCCAGGCTCGGTCGCAGCCGGCCGCGACCGGGAGGTCCATGGGGCGACGCACCATTGGCCTAGCGTCATCCGGGTTAGGGAGGGTTTGGCCGGTAGGGATATCCTTGTCTCATCGTGCACCAGCAACTCCTGTGGCGGGCCGGGCGCGGTGCACGCTAACCAGGTCGCCAGGTGCACGGTGTTTCCTCTGACACATTGGTGCTGCTGGCTTCCGGGTTGGATGCGCACTGTTAAAAAGCAGTGCGGCTTGGTTGGGTTGTGTATCGGAGGACGCAGGACTTTCAACCTTCGTCTCTCCCGAGCCCGTACGGGAGTTGTAGCGATGAGATGAGACAGTAACTACTAACAATTGGATACCACGAAATTGGGGAGAATTTTTTTTTAAACTTTTTTTTTTTAATTGTATATATCATAAACATACACATGTTTAGCAGATGTTATTGCGAGTGTAGCGAACTCCTTGTGTTTCTAGCTCCAACAGTGCAGTAATATCTAACAAGTATTACCTAACAATTCACAACAATACACACACACGCACAACCTAAAAGTAAAATAATGGAATTAAACATTAGGATGATGTCATAGACTAAAATACAGTAAAATAGAATACAGTATATACATTTGAGATGAGTAAAGCAAAAATATGTAAACATTACTAAAGTGACTTGTGTTCCATTATTAAAGTGGTCAGTGATTTCAAGTCTATGTATATGGGGCAGCAGCCTCTAAGGTGCAAGGTTGCGTAACCAGGTGGAAGCCGCCTAGTGATGTCTATTTAGCAGTCTGATGGCCTTGAGATATAAGCTGTTTTTAAGTCTCTCGGTCCCAGCTGTGATGCACCTGTACTGACCTCGCCTTCTGGATGATAGTGGGGTGAACAGGCAGTGGCTCGGGTGGTTGTTGTCCTTGATGATATTTTTGGCCTTCCTGTGACATCAGGGGTGCTGTAGGTGTCCTGGGGGGCAGGTAGTTTGCCCCCGGTGCGTTGGGCAGACTGCACCACCGTCTGGCTTCCACCCGCCTGGTACGGTTGTGCAGTTTCCGTACCAGGCGTTTATACAGCTCAATTGTGCATCTGTAAAAGTTTGTGAGGGTTTTAGGTGCCAAGTTAAATTTCTTCAGCCTTCTGAGGTTGAAGAGGCGCTGTTGCGAGGAACTTTAAAATCTCCACCTGCTCCAATGTGGTCCCGTCAATGTGGATAGGGGCATGCTCCCTCTGCTGTTTCCTAAAGTCCATGATCAGCTCCTTTGTTTTGTCGATATTAAGTGAGAGGTCATTTTGTTGGCACCGAGGGCCCACACCTCCTCTCTGTAGTCTCATCATTGTGTCCACGCAGTCATGGGTGAACAGGGAGTACAGAAAGGGACTGAGCACGTACCCTTGTGGGGCCCCAGTTTTGAGAATCAGTGAAGTAGAGGTGTTGTTTCCCACCTTCACCACCTGGGGGCAGCCCGTCAGGAAGTCCAGGACCCAGTTGCACAGGACGGGGTTCAGACTCAGGGTCTCTAGCTTAATGATGAGCTTGGAGGGTACTATGGTGTTGAATGCTGAGTTGTAGTCAATGAACAGCATTCTTACATAGGTATTCCTCTTGTCCAGATGGGTTAGGGCAGTGTGCAGTGTGATGGCGATTGCATCGTCTGTGGATCTATTGGGGTGGTAAACACATGGAAGTGGGTCTAGGGTGACAGTTAAGGTGGAGGTGATATGATCCTTAACTAGCCTGTCAAAGCACATCATGATGACAGAAGTGAGTGCTACGGGGCGATAGTCATTTAGTTCAGTTACCTTCGCTTTCTTGGACACAGGAACAATGGTGGACATCTTGAAGAAAGTGGGGACAACAGACTGGGATAGGGAGAGATTGAATATGTCCGTAAACACTCCAGCCAGGTGTTCTGCGCATGAGGCTAGGGATGCCGTCTGAGCCGGCAGCCTTGCGAGGGTTAACACGCTTGAATGTCTTACTCACTTCGGCCATGGAGGAGAGCCCACAGTCCTTGGTAGCGGGCCACTTCTGTGGCACTGTGTTATCCTCAAAGCGGGTAAAGAAGGTGTTTAGTTCATCAAGTGGAAGAAGGGGGAGAAACGCATTTTATGTTTTGTAAAGGTCTTGATTAAAAACAGTGTTGACAATGCTGATTAAAAACTTGAACATGAACTCACTCATAAAAACAGCAGCTCTCTGCTGTATTCTTTGACGGCCTCTCTCTAGTCATTGTTTTAAAAGTGATGAAATCTTACCTAGTCTAGTATCAAACTGTGGGCTCATGGAAGCTGTTGGCACTGTGATTTGAGCTATACAATTGGCCAGTGCAGTAGGCGAACTCCAGCCACAGATCTCCGGGTCCCCTGGGTATGCAGACTTTGTCTTTTCAGATAAATGAAACTGTTCAAAAGGGGAACATTTTGATCATGGCTTCTGAATCAAGTTCTGCTACCTCAAATTTAAAAAAGGGCCCAAGCCTTTTTTCTACAGAAATGTACAAATTTACCGGTTGGTGACCACTGAGCTAGGGGATAGGGAATAGGAGCTAGGGGATAGAGGATAGGGGATAGGGAATAGGAGCTAGGGGTCAGAGGATAGGAGCTAGGGGACAGGGCATAGGAGCTAGGGGATAGGAGATAGGAACTAGGGGATAGGGAATAGGGAATAGGAGCTAGGGGTTAGAGGATTGGAGCTAGGGGATAGAGGATAGGAGCTAGGGGTTAGAAGATAGGTAATAGGAGCTATGGATAGAGGATAGGAAGTAGGGGATAGGGATTTGGAGCTAGGGGATAGAGGATAGGAGATCGGGGATAGGAGCTAGGGGTTAGAGGATAGGAGATAGGGGATAGGAGCTAGGGGTTAGGGAATACGAGCTAGGGGTTAGAGGATAGGAGCTAGGCAATAGGGAATAGGAGCTAGGGGTTAGAGAATAGGAGCTAGTGGACAGGGAATAGGAGCTAGGGGATAGAGGATAGGGAATAGGAGCTAGGGGTTAGAGGATTGGAGCTAGGGGATAGGGGCTAGGGGATACGGAGTAGTGACTAGGGGATAGGGAGTAGGAGCTAGGGGTTAGAGAATAGGAGCTAGGGGTTAGAGGATAGGAGCAAGGGGATAGAGGATAGGAGCTAGGCGATAGGGGGCAGGGGTTGGTTTTGGCTTGAAAGAGAGTAAAGGAGAATAGAGGAGGGGAGAGGAGAGGGAAAGAGGATAGAGGAGGGGAGAGGAGAGGGAAAGAGGATAGAGGAGGGGAGAGGAGAGGAGAGGAGAGGGAAAGAGAATAGAGGAGGGGAGAGGAGAGGGAAAGAGAATAGAGGATAGGAGCTAGGGGATAGGAAATAGGAGCTAGGGGTTAGAGTATAGGAGCTAGGGGTTAGAGGATAGGAGCTAGGGGATAGGGAATAGGAAATAGGAAATAGGAGTTGTGGTTAGAGGATAGGAGCTAGGGGATAGGGAATAGGAAATAGGAGTTGTGGTTAGAAGATAGGAGCTAGGGGATAGGGGGCAGGGGTTGGTTTTGGCTTGAAAGAGAGTAAAGGAGAATAGAGGAGGGGAGAGGAGAGGGAAAGAGAATAGAGGAGGGGAGAGGAGAGGGAAAGAGAATAGAGGAGGGGAGAGAAGAGGGAAAGAGAATAGAGGAGGAGGGAGGAGAGGGAAAGAGAATAGAGGAGGGGGGAGGAGAGGGAAAAAGTAGAGAGTCATTCCTGCTTCATGAATCACATTGAAACAGATGCCCCCGCTTCCCTATCTCACATACCTTGCCAGAAACTCATTGCCAGCTGTAACAGCCCCCTCTTTCATCCCCTCCCCTCCTCCCTTCTTCCACCTCTCTTCTCTGCCATCTCCCCTCCCCCCATTTCCTGTCCTCCAGTGACGACCCGTCATTCAGGGCAGTACAGTGAGGACATCATAACTATGAAATAACACATATGGAATCATGTAGTGACCAAAAAAGTGTTAAACAAATCCAAATATATTTTCTATTTTAGATTCTTCAAAGTAGCCACCCTTTGCCTTGATGACAGCTTTGCACATTCTTTGCATTTTCTCAACCAGCTTCACCTAGAATGCTTTTCCAACAGTCTTGAAGGAGTTCCCACATATGCTGATGCTCTTCCTTCGCTCTGTGGTCCAACTCATCCCAAACCATCTCAATTGGGTTGAGGTCGGGGGGATTGTGGAGGCCAGGTCATCTCATCTGATGCAGCACTCCATCACTCTCCTTCTTGGTCAAATAGCCCTTACACAGCCTGGAGGTGTGCTGGGTCATTGTCCAGTTGAAAAACAAATTCTATTCCCACTAAGCGCAAACCAGATGGGATGGCGTATCGCTGCAGATTGCTGTGGTAGCCATGCTGGTTAAGTGTGCCTTGAATTCTAAATAGATCACTGAGTGTCACCAGCAAAGCACCATCACACCTCCTCCTCCATGCTTCACGGTGGGAACCACACATGCAGAGATCATCTGTTCACCTACTTTGCGTCTCAGAAAGACACGGTTTGAACCAAAATCAGAAATTTGGACCAAAGGACAGATTTCCACCAGTCTAATGTCCCTTGCTTGTGTTTCTTGGCCCAAGCAAGTCTCTTCTCTTTTTCAAGCTTACATTCAAAATTGGCCAAGCTGTCAATCCAGCATGACTTCTGCCGCATTCAAATCAACTGGAAAATCAGAAATGGGGAAATCTCAGACTTCAGTGAGTTCAAGACAACTGGGAACTCTGAACAAAACAACAACTGGGAAACTACGTTTTGAACGGTCATCCAACTGGGAAACTACGTTTTGAACGGTCATCCAACTGGGAAACTACGTTTTGAACGGTCATCCGACTGGGAATTCCAAGTCGGGAACTCGGGCTTCTTTCTAGAACTCTGACCTGAAGTTCACTGACATCACGATTCAACCTTGGTTTTTTTCAGTGTTCCAAGTTGTCTTGAAAGCACCATAAATCCAGAGACAAAATGTGTCAGGCTCCACTTATAGCCAAGGAGTAGCAGTGGGTAGGATTCCCTCCACGGGGCTGAAAAGAAAGCTCTGGTGTTGGGACAGCTTTGCGTAGGCCCTAACGTAGGCCCTAACGTAGGCCCTAACGTAGGCCCTAACGTAGGCCCTAACGTAGGCCGTAACGTAGGCCGTAACGTAGGCCCTAACGTAGGCCCTAACGTAGGCCGTAACCGTTTGTCACGTTACAGTGCAATTAATGTATTGTTTAGTGCTGTGTAGTGGCTTTGCTCTTATGCATCTAAAAATTTATTTTTGAGTTTGCCCTACAAAGTTTTACATGCTAAAATCGTCACTGCTCTCCTCTCCTCTCCTCTCCTCTCCTTCCTCTCCTCTCCTCTCCTCTCTCATTTCTTCCCCTCTCCTTCCCTCTCCTCCCACCCCTCCCCTCCTATCCTCTCTCATTTCTTCCCCTCCTCTCCTCTCTCCTCTCCTCCCCTCTCCTTCCCTCTCCCTCTCCTCCCCTCTCCTCCCTCCTCCCTTCTCCCTCCCCTCCCCTCCCCTCCCTCTCCTCCTCCCTTCTCCCCTCCCCTCCCCTCCTCCTCCCTTCTCCCCTCCCCTCCCCTCCTCTCCTCCCCTCTCCTCCTCTCTTCTCTCTCATTTCTTCCTCTCTCATTTCTTCCCTCCCTCCTCCTCTCCTCTCCCTCTCCTCCCCTCCTCCTCCCCTCCTCCCCCTCCCCTCTCCTTCCCCCTCCTCTCCTTCCTCTCTCCTCCTCTCTCTCTCCTCCTCTCCTCTCCTCTCTCCTTCCCTCCACTCCTCCTTCCCTCCTCTCCTTCCCCTCCTCCCCTCTCTCCCTCCCTCCCTCCCCTCCTCTCTCCCTCTCCTCCTCTCCTCCTCCCCTCTCCTCCCCTCCTCTCCTCCCTCTCCTCCCCCTCCTCCCTCCTCCCCTCTCCCCTCCCCCTCCTCCCCTCCCCCTCTCCTTCCCCTCTCCTTCCCTCTCCTCCCTTCTCCCCTCCTCTCCTTGATCCACATCTATGTCCTTTGCTGCACTTAGGGCTGGATTCAATCAAAATATCGCTGAAGATCCGCGTTAAAATGTAAAGGTCATTTCAGATTGAGCCGATAATTATAATATAGGACAGTAGTGGCAGTCGGTGTCGTTTAAGATGAGAGAGGACGATGTATTTTTTTCATGAACATGGCCTGCGGTAGAATGACAGCATTGTGTTAATCACATTACGTTTATATTTTATATTAGAATGTATTGCTATATTAGTACATTCACACAATCTGTTTTTCTGAGTGGCAACAGAGTAGGGTTCTTAGAACTCTCTTGTCTGCGTGGAGAGAGAGGAGCCTCTGAGATTTAACAATGACAGTAGATTTACGATGGCTTGGTGATAAGACAACATTCCATTCCATGATTAGTGTCTGTGTGCCTGTCTGTCGGTGGCAGGGAGACACAATTTCCAGTTTATTTATCTCAAATGGAAGATGAACACTGGACTTAATAATTTGAGGCAAGGACCTAGTGTCCTAGGTTACATTAGTATTTTTGAATAAACAAGTAGTAAAAGACCTAGAGACAGAAACCTGGCGCAAAGTAAATCTCGCTGTCTGTTGCTTGATATCACAATGTACCTTTGTATAATTTTACACATCTGTTGTTTATTCACCCAGTTCAATGTAACAGTGACAGGTTTAGGTTACTGTCATTCACCCAGTTCAATGTAACAGTGACAGGTTTAGGTTACTGTCATTCACCCAGTTCAATGTAACAGTGGCAGGTTTAGGTTACTGTCATTCATATTCACCCAGTTCAATGTAACAGTGACAGGTTTAGGTTACTGTCATTCACCCAGTTCAATGTAACAGTGACAGGTTTAGGTTACTGTCATTCACCCAGTTCAATGTAACAGTGACGGGTTTAGGTTACTGTCATTCATATTCACCCAGCTCAATGTAACAGTGACAGGTTTAGGTTACTGTCATTCATATTCACCCAGTTCAATGTAACAGTGACAGGTTTAGGTTACTGTCATTCACCCAGTTCAATGTAACAGTGACAGGTTTAGGTTACTGTCATTCACCCAGTTCAATGTAACAGTGATAGGTTTAGGTTACTGTCATTCATATTCACCCAGTTCAATGTAACAGTGACAGGTTTAGGTTACTGTCATTCACCCAGTTCAATGTAACAGTGACAGGTTTAGGTTACTGTCATTCACCCAGTTCAATGTAACAGTGATAGGTTTAGGTTACTGTCATTCATATTCACCCAGTTCAATGTAACAGTGACAGGTTTAGGTTACTGTCATTCATATTCACCCAGTTCAATGTAACAGTGACAGGTTTAGGTTACTGTCATTCACCCAGTTCAATGTAACAGTGACAGGTTTAGGTTACTGTCATTCATATTCACCCAGTTCAATGTAACAGTGACAGGTTTAGGTTACTGTCATTCACCCAGTTCAATGTAACAGTGACAGGTTTAGGTTACTGTCATTCATATTCACCCAGTTCAATGTAACATCAATAGGTTTAGGCTACTACATGATACTCACATTTTCCCTATACCCATCATGAGGTTGCTTTCAGCCTATGAAAGACACAGGTCGAGAGAAACGTGTGAGGTGACAGACAGTGACACACCACCTTGCACACTCTTGCCTGCATCTAGCTGATCTAGGGTGTAATCATTAGTCCAGTCTTCCCTGCATCTAGCTGATCTAGGGTGTAGTCATTAGACCAACAGTATCACCTCTTACCTGCATCTAGCTGATCTAGGGTGTAATCATTAGTCCAGTCTTGCCTGCATCTAGCTGATCTAGGGTGTAGTCATTAGTCCAACAGTATCACCTCTTGCCTGCATCTAGGGTGTAGTCATTAGTCCAACAGTATCACCTCTTACCTGCATCTAGCTGATCTAGGGTGTAGTCATTAGTCCAACAGTATCACCTCTTACCTGCATCTAGCTGATCTAGGGTGTAGTCATTAGTCCAACAGTATCACCTCTTACCTGCATCTAGCTGATCTGGGGTGTAGTCATTAGTCCCACAGTATCACCTCTTACCTGCATCTAGCTGATCTAGGGTGTAGTCATTAGTCCAGTCTTCCCTGCATCTAGCTGATCTAGGGTGTAGTCATTAGTCCAACAGTATCACCTCTTACCTGCATCTAGCTGATCTAGGGTGTAATCATTAGTCCAACAGTTGCAAATGAAAGTTTCTATTGGACAAATTCAGGTATGTTTATCCCTGTCTTGTTCTGTTTGCTTCCATTCAAGAAATGTTTTTCAACAGAATCGTCAGAATGAATACACACCCCTGATCACACGTAAACGCAGTTCACTTTCATAGCAGCCATGTTGTATTCCTTCTAGCCTCTATGCGCTCTCCTCCTCTCAACGCTTCCCTTCGCTTGTGATGGGTATAGGCTAAACTAGCTAGCTGCATTGTCGGAATCTTTCTCTCTTGCGTCTCCATTTTTTAAGAAATTAATTTTGTTCAAAACTGTTCATCTATTGTCTCTCTCTAAGTCAACTACTCACCACATTGTATACACTGCAGTGCTAGTTAGCTGTAGCTTATGCTTTCAGTACTAGATTAATTCTCTGATCCTTTGAGTGGACAGCATGTCAGTTCATGCTGCAAGAGCTCTGATAGGTAGGATGATGTCCCTGACGTCATAAGTACTGTATAAGTCTATGGAAGGGGGTGAGAACCATGAGCCTCCTAGATTTTGTATTGAAGTCAATGTACCCAGAGGAGGACAGAAGCTAGCTGTCCTCTGGCTACACCATGGTGCTACCCTACAGAGTGCTGTTGAGGCTACTGTAGACCTTCATTGTACCCAGAGGAGGATGGAAGCTAGCTGTCCTCTGGCTACACCATGGTGCTACCCTACAGAGTGGTGTTGAGGCTACTGTAGGCCTTCATTGTACCCAGAGGAGGATGGAAGCTAGCTGTCCTCCGGCTACACCATGGTGCTACCCTACAGAGTGGTGTTGAGGCTACTGTAGGCCTTCATTGTACCCAGAGGAGGATGGAAGCTAGCTGTCCTCCGGCTACACCATGGTGCTACCCTACAGAGTGGTGTTGAGGCTACTGTAGGCCTTCATTGTACCCAGAGGAGGATGGAAGCTAGCTGTCCTCCGGCTACACCATGGTGCTACCCTACAGAGTGGTGTTGAGGCTACTGTAGACCTTCATTGTACCCAGAGGAGGATGGAAGCTAGCTGTCCTCCGGCTACACCATGGTGCTACCCTACAGAGTGCTGTTGAGGCTACTGTAGACCATGGTGCTACCCTACAGAGTGGTGTTGAGGCTACTGTAGACCATGGTGCTACCCTACAGAGTGCTGTTGAGGCTCCTGCAGACCTTCATTGAAAAACAGTGTGTTTTAATACATTAATTAATTAATACATGTTAATATATAGTTTTATCTAGAAAAGATCACTTAAATCTTTTACTTTATTGTATTTGTTATGAATAAATTATCTTCCTTCCTCCTCTAAGGAGCCTCCTCTGCAGGACAGTGATACACAGTGTGTTTATGGAATCACTTCTCTAAGTGAGAGAATATATTATGCTACCTTTTATATTCTTGATCCTAATGATATAGGCCTAGGTGTAAAAGAGCTGAGGTGACGGAGCAACGACCCTGGAATATAAAACAAAATGTGTACGGGTGGAGAGAGGGTTGGTTTTTACAGGTTTACTCCCTCTGGATTGTCAGTACTGCATGTATTCAGTACTGCATGTATTCAGTACTGCATGTATTCAGTACTGCATGTATTCAGTACTGCATGTATTCAGTACTGTATGTATTCAGTACTGCATGTATTCAGTACTGCATGTATTCAGTACTGCATGTATTCAGTACTGCATGTATTCAGTACTGCATGTATTCAGTACTGTATGTATTCAGTACTGCATGTATTCAGTACTGCATGTATTCAGTACTGCATGTATTCTTGGCTATCGTGCCATCGTTGTTGTGCCATGGCTGCGTCAGAGTCAATTGTAAGTTCAACTTGGGTAATGTTTTATGGTCAGTAATGGGTAATGTTGTGTGATGGGTAATGTTTTATGGTCGGTAATGGGTAATGTTTTATGGTCAGTAATGGGTAATGTTGTGTGATGGGTAATGTTTTATGGTCGGTAATGGGTAATGTTTTATGGTCAGTAATGGGTAATGTTGTGTGATGGGTAATGTTTTATGGTCGGTAATGGGTCATGTGTTATGGCCGGTAATGGGTAATGTTGTATGGTCAGTGTGATGGGTAATGTTTTATGGTCGGTAATGGGTAATGTTTTATGGTCGGTAATGGGTAATGTTTTATGGTCGGTAATGGGTCATGTTTAATGGTCAGTGTGATTGGTAATGTTTTATGGTCGGTAATGGGTCATGTTTTATGGTCGGTAATGGGTCATGTTTTATGGTCGGTAATGGGTAATGTTGTACGGTCAGTGTGATGGGTAATGTTTTATGGCCGGTAATGGGTAATGTGTTATGGTCGGTAATGGGTAATGCTTTATGGTCGGTAATGTTTTATGGTCGGTAATGGGTCATGTTTTATGGTCGGTAATGGGTCATGTTTTATGGTCGGTAATGGGTAATGTTTTATGGTCGGTAATGGGTAATGTTTTATGGTCGGTAATGGGTAATGTTGTATGGTCAGTAATGGGTAATGTTGTACGGTCAGTGTGATGGGTAATGTGTTATGGTTGGTAATGGGTAATGTGTCATGGTCGGTAATGGGTAATGTGTCATGGTCGGTAATGGGTCATGTTTTATGGTCGGTAATGGGTAATGTTGTGTGGGCAGTGTGATGGGTAATGTTTTATGGTCGGCAATGGGTAATGTTTTATGGGCAGTGTGATGGGTAATGTGTTATGGTCGGTAATGGGTCATGTGTTATGGTCGGTAATGGGTAATGTGGTATGGTCAGTGTGATGGGTAATGTGTTATGGTCGGTAATGGGTAATGTTTTATGGTCGGTAATGGGTAATGTTTTATGGTCAGTGTAATGGGTAATGTTGTACGGTCAGTGTAATGGGTAATGTTTTATGGTCAGTGTGATGGGTAATGTTTTATGGTCAGTGTAATGGGTAATGGTGTATGGTCAGTGTGATGGGTAATGTTGTGTGATGGGTAATGTTTTATGGTCAGTGTGATGGGTAATGTTTTATGGTCAGTGTGATGGGTAATGTTTTATGGTCAGTGTGATGGGTAATGTTTTATGGTCAGTGTGATGGGTAATGTTTTATGGTCAGTGTCATACCTAAGACACATTTTTACTTGCAGTCATTAGCGGCTATTAGAGTCTATGTTCCTTTTTCCTTCTCTTTTGTCGGAATAAAACAGGATT
The DNA here is from genome assembly GCF_034236695.1 of Oncorhynchus nerka. Lineage (NCBI taxonomy): Eukaryota > Metazoa > Chordata > Actinopteri > Salmoniformes > Salmonidae > Oncorhynchus > Oncorhynchus nerka. The sequence goes on from NC_088424.1 coordinate 53,343,053, forward strand.
TGAGAACTACATGAAATATGTCTTGGACATACAAAAAAAAAGGACTGGGCTTGTGGTTGTTTTCTCTTCATTTTGTATTTTTAGAACAATTGAATCCATTGAACTGAGCAGGCTGGGCGGACATGCTTATAGCCAATCAGATCCATTGAACTGAGCAGGCCGGGCTGACATGCTTATAGCCAATCAGATCCATTGAACTGAGCAGGCTGGGCTGACATGTTTATAGCCAATCAGATCCATTGAACTGAGCAGGCTGGGCTGACATGCTTATAGCCAATCAGATCCATTGAACTGAGCAGGCTGGGCTGACATGCTTATAGCCAATCAGATCCATTGAACTGAGCAGGCTGGGCGGACATGCTTATAGCCAATCAGATCCATTGAACTGAGCAGGCTGGGCGGACATGCTTATAGCCAATCAGATCCATTGAACTGAGCAGGCTGGGCGGACATGCTTATAGCCAATCAGATCCATTGAACTGAGCAGGCTGGGCGGACATGCTTATAGCCAATCAGATCCATTGAACTGAGCAGGCTGGGCTGACATGCTTATAGCCAATCAGATCCATTGAACTGAGCAGGCTGGGCGGACATGCTTATAGCCAATCAGATCCATTGAACTGAGCAGGCTGGGCGGACATGCTTATAGCCAATCAGATCCATTGAACTGAGCAGGCTGGGCTGACATGCTTATAGCCAATCAGATCCATTGAACTGAGCAGGCTGGGCTGACATGCTTATAGCCAATCAGATCCATTGAACTGAGCAGGCTGGGCTGACATGTTTATAGCCAATCAGATCCATTGAACTGAGCAGGCTGGGCTGACATGCTTATAGCCAATCAGATCCATTGAACTGAGCAGGCTGGGCTGACATGCTTATAGCCAATCAGATCCATTGAACTGAGCAGGCTGGGCTGACATGCTTATAGCCAATCAGATCCATTGAACTGAGCAGGCTGGGCTGACATGTTTATAGCCAATCAGATCCATTGAACTGAGCAGGCTGGGCTGACATGCTTATAGCCAATCAGATCCATTGAACTGAGCAGGCTGGGCGGACATGTTTATAGCCAATCAGATCCATTGAACTGAGCAGGCTGGGCTGACATGCTTATAGCCAATCAGATCCATTGAACTGAGCAGGCCGGGCTGACATGCTTATAGCCAATCAGATCCATTGAACTGAGCAGGCTGGGCTGACATGCTTATAGCCAATCAGATCCATTGAACTGAGCAGGCTGGGCGGACATGCTTATAGCCAATCAGATCCATTGAACTGAGCAGGCTGGGCTGACATGTTTATAGCCAATCAAATCAAATCAAATTTATTTGTCGCATACACATGGTTAGCAGATGTTAATGCGAGTGTAGCGAAATGCTTGTGCTTCTAGTTCCGACAATGCAGTAATAACCAACAAGTAATCTAACTAACAATTCCAACAATTTACACAAGTGTAAGGGGATAAAGAATATGTACATAAAGATATATGAATGAGTGATGGTACAGAATGGCATAGGCAAGATGCAGTAGATGGTATCGAGTACAGTATATACATATGAGATGAGTATGTAAACAAAGTGGCATAGTTAAAGTGGCTAGTGATACATGTATTACATAAGGATGCAGTAGATGATATAGAGTACAGTATATACGTATACATATGAGATGAGTAATGTAGGGTATGTAACATTATATTAGGTAGCATTGTTTAGTGATATATTTTACATCAATTTCCATCAATTCCCATTATTAAAGTGGCTGGAGTTGAGTCAGTGTGTTGGCAGCAGCCACTCAATGTTAGTGGTGGCTGTTTAACAGTCTGATGGCCTTGAGATAGAAGCTGTTTTTCAGTCTCTCGGTCCCTGCTTTGATGCACCTGTACTGACCTCGCCTTCTGGATGATAGCGGGGTGAACAGGCAGTGGCTCGGGTGGTTGTTGTCCTTGATGATCTTTATGGCCTTCCTGTGACATCGGGTGGTGTAGGTGTCCTGGAGGGCAGGTAGTTTGCCCCCGGTGATGCGTTGTAAAGACCTCACTACCCTCTGGAGAGCCTTACGGTTGTGGGAGCAGCAGTTGCCGTACCAGGCGGTGATACAGCCCGACAGGATGCTCTCGATTGTGCATCTGTAGAAGTTTGTGAGTGCTTTTGGTGACAAGCCAAATTTCTTCAGCCTCCTGAGGTTGAAGAGGTGCTGCTGCGCCTTCTTCACGATGCTGTCTGTGTGGGTGGACCAATTCAGTTTGTCCGTGATGTGTACGCCGAGGAACTTCAAACTTGCTACCCTCTCCACTACTGTCCCATCGATGTGGATAGGGGGGTGCTCCCTCTGCTGTTTCCTGAAGTCCACAATCATCTCCTTTGTTTTGTTGACGTTGAGTGTGAGGTTATTTTCCTGACACCACACTCCGAGGGCCCTCACCTCCTCCCTGTAGGCCATCTCGTTGTTGTTGGTAATCAAGCCTACAACTGCAGTGTCGTCTGCAAACTTGATGATTGAGTTGGAGGCGTGCATGACAACGAGGTCATGGGTGAACAGGGAGTACAGGAGAGGGCTCAGAAAGCACCCTTGTGGGGCCCCAGTGTTGAGGATCAGCGGGGTGGAGATGTTGTTACCTACCCTCACCACCTGGGGGTGGCCCGTCAGGAAGTCCAGTACCCAGTTGCACAGGGCGGGGTCGAGACCCAGGGTCTCGAGCTTGATGACGAGTTTGGAGGGTACTATGGTGTTAAATGCTGAGCTGTCTGTCCACGGTGGCGGCTCCGGCGCGGGACGTGGACCCCACTCCTACAAAGTCTTAGTCCACTTGCATCGCGTCCTTTGATTGGCGACCCTCGCCGCCGACCTTGGCCTAGTAACCCTCACCAAGGACCCCACTGGACTGAGGGGCAGCTCGGGACTGAGGGGCAGCTCGGGACTGAGGGGCAGCTCGGGACTGAGGGGCAGCTCGGGACTGAGGGGCAGCTCGGGACTGAGGGGTAGCTCGGGACTGAGGGGTAGCTCGGGACTGAGGGGTAGCTCGGGACTGAGGGGTAGCTCAGCACTGAGGGGAAGCTCAGGACTGAGGGGAAGCTCAGGCGGGTAGATGGCTCTGGCAGATCCTGGCTGGCTGGCGGTTCTGGCAGATCCTGGCTGACTGGCGGTTCCGGCAGATCCTGGCTGACTGGCGGATCCAGGCTGACTGGCGGATCCTGGCTGAATGGCGGATCTGGAAGATCCTGGCTGACTGGCGGATCCTGGCTGACTGGCGGCTCTGGCTGCTCCATGCTGACTGGTGGCTCTGGCTGCTCCATGCTGACTGGCGGCTCTGGCTGCTCCATGCTGACTGGCGGCTCTGGCGGCTCCTTGCAGACTGACAGCTCTGGCAGCGCTGAACAGGCGGGAGACCCCGGCAGCGCAGTAGAGGAGGAAGGCTCTGGCTGCGCTGAACAAGCGGGAGACTCCGGCAGCCCAGAACAGGCGTGAGACTCCGGCAGCCCAGAACAGGCGTGAGACTCCGGCAGCGCTGTAGAGGAGGAAGGCTCCGGCAGCGCTGTGGAGGAGGAAGGCTCCGGCAGCGCTGGACAGGCAGGAGACTCCGACAGCGCTGTAGAGCAGGAAGGCTCTGGCAGCGCTGGACAGGCGAGGCGCACTGTAGGCCTGATGCGTGGTGCTGTGCTTTGGCAAAGTGGGTGGGGTTATATCCTTCCTGTTTGGCCCTGTCCGGGGGTGTCCTCGGATGGGGCCACAGTGTCTCCTGACCCCTCCTGTCTCAGCCTCCAGTATTTATGCTGCAGTAGTTTATGTGTCGGGGGGCTAGGGTCAGTTTGTTATATCTGGAGTACTTCTCCTGTCCTATTTGGTGTCCTGTGTGAATCTAAGTGTGCATTCTCTAATTCTCTCCTTCTCTCTTTCTTTCTCTCTCTCGGAGGACCTGAGCCCTAGGACCATGCCCCAGGACTACCTGACATGATGACTCCTTGCTGTCCCCAGTCCACCTGGCCTTGCTGCTGCTCCAGTTTCAACTGGCCTGGGCCCTAGGACCATGTCCCAGGACTACCTGACATGATGACTCCTTGCTGTCCCCAGTCCACCTGGCCATGCTGCTGCTCCAGTTTCAACTGTTCTGCCTTACTATTATTCGACCATGCTGGTCATTTATGAACATTTGAACATCTTGGCCACGTTCTGTTATAATCTCCACCCGGCACAGCCAGAAGAGGACTGGCCACCCCACATATGCTCTCTCTAATTCTCTCTTTCTTTCTCTCTCTCGGAGGACCTGAGCCCTAGGACCGTGCCCCAGGACTACCTGACATGATGACTCCTTGCTGTCCCCAGTCCACCTGACTGTGCTGCTGCTCCAGTTTCAACTGTTCTGCCTTATTATTATTCGACCATGCTGGTCATTTATGAACATTTGAACATCTTGGCCATGTTCTGTTATAATCTCTACCCGGCACAGCCAGAAGAGGACTGGCCACCCCACATAGCCTGGTTCCTCTCTAGGTTTCTTCCTAGGTTTTGGCCTTTCTAGGGAGTTTTTCCTAGCCACCGTGCTTTTACACCTGCATTGCTTGCTGTTTGGGGTTTTAGGCTTGGTTTCTGTACAGCACTTTGAGATATCAGCTGATGTACGAAGGGCTATATAAATAAATTTGATTTGATTTGATTTGCTGGCACTGGTGGTACTGGGCCGAGGACACGCACAGGAAGCCTGGTGCGGGGAGCTGCCACCGGAGTGCTGGTGTGTGGAGGTGGCACTGGATGGACCGGACCGTGAAGGCGTACTGGAGATCTTGAGAGCAGGGCTCAGCTCTGTAGATTTTGCTGCGAAGAGACAGAATCAATAGATTACTTATTCTGGTATTGTCCCTATGTAGCTTGTTTCTGGTCACAGATTCATTAAAAATGAACCTTACAAATAGCAGTGTTGGGTGATTTTGGTCAATAAATAATATTATGATACTCGTATGAAAGGTTTTCATCTTTAGCACACAATCTGTGGATAATATACGATTAGAAAGATTCAAACAGAAAGGTTAAAATTATGTAAAACATCACAGCACAACTGAAAAATATCTGGAAACCAAACGAGGGTGATAGGCGGCATGGGCTGAGAATGGCTGAGGTTTGGTCTATGGTGATAGGTGGGATGGGCTGAGAATGGCTGAGGTTTGGTCTATGGTGATAGGTGGGATGGGCTGAGAATGGCTGAGGGTTGGTCTATGGTGATAGGTGGGATGGGCTGAGAATGGCTGAGGGTTGGTCTATAGTGATAGGTGGGATGGGCATAGAATGGCTGAGGGTTGGTCTATGGTGATAGGTGGGATGGGCTGAGAATGGCTGAGGGTTGGTCTATAGTGATAGGTGGGATGGGCATAGAATGGCTGAGGGTTGGTCTATAGTGATAGGTGGGATGGGCTGAGAGTGGCTGAGGGTTGGTCTATGGTGATAGGTGGGATGGGCTGAGAATGGCTGAGTGGCTGAGGGTTGGTCTATGGTGATAGGTGGGGCATAGAATTGGTCTAGAATGGCTGAGGGTTGGATGGTGATAGGTGGGATGGGCTGAGAGTGGCTGAGGGTTGGTCTATAGTGATAGGTGGGATGGGCTGAGAGTGGCTGAGGGTTGGTCTATAGTGATAGGTGGGATGGGCTGAGAGTGGCTGAGGGTTGGTCTATGGTGATAGGTGGGATGGGCTGAGAGTGGCTGAGGGTTGGTCTATGGTGATAGGTGGGATGGTGGCTGAGGTTGGCTGGAGGTGGGGTTGAGGGGTCTATGGTGATAGGTGGGATGGGCTGAGAGTGGCTGAGGGTTGGTCTATGGTGATAGGTGGGATGGGCTGAGAGTGGCTGAGGTTGGTCTATAGTGATAGGTGGGATGGGCTGAGAGTGGCTGAGGGTTGGTCTATAGTGATAGGTGGGATGGGCTGAGAGTGGCTGAGGGTTGGTCTATGGTGATAGGTGGGATGGGCTGAGAGTGGCTGAGGGTTGGTCTATGGTGATAGGTGGGATGGGCTGAGAGTGGCTGAGGGTTGGTCTATAGTGATAGGTGGGATGGGCTGAGAGTGGCTGAGGGTTGGGGTTGGTCTGGCTGAGGGTTGGGTGATAGGTGGGATGGGCTGAGAGTGGCTGAGGGTTGGTCTATGGTGATAGGTGGGATGGGCTGAGAGTGGCTGAGGGTTGGTCTATGGTGATAGGTGGGATGGGCTGAGAGTGGCTGAGGGTTGGTCTATGGTGATAGGTGGGATGGGCATAGAAGAGGGTTGGTCTATGGTGGCTGGGATGGGCTAGAATGGCTGAGGGTTGGTCTATAGTGATAGGTGGGTGAGAATCTGATGGTGATAGTGATAGGTGGGATGGGGGATGAGGGGGTCTATGTGATAGGTGGGATGGGCTAGAATGGCTGAGGGTTGGTCTATAGTGATAGGTGGGATGGGCTGAGGGTGGCTGAGGGTTGGTCTATGGTGATAGGTGGGATGGGCTGAGAGTGGCTGAGGTTGGTCTATGGTGATAGGTGGGATGGGCTGAGAGTGGCTGAGGGTTGGTCTATGGTGATAGGTGGGATGGGCTGAGAGTGGCTGAGGGTTGGTCTATGGTGATAGGTGGGATGGGCTGAGAGTGGCTGAGGGTTGGTCTATGGTGATAGGTGGGATGGGCTGAGAGTGGCTGAGGGTTGGGGTGATAGGTGGGATGGGCTGAGTGGGGTTGGTCTATGGTGATAGGTGGGATAGTGGTGGGATGGGCTGAGTGGCTGAGGGGTTGGTCTATGGTGATAGGTGGGATGGGCTGAGAGTGGCTGAGGGTTGGTCTATGGTGATAGGTGGGATGGGCTGAGAGTGGCTGAGGGTTGGTCTATGGTGATAGGTGGGATGGGCTGAGAGTGGCTGAGGGTTGGTCTATGGTGATAGGTGGGATGGGCTGAGTGGCTGAGTGGCTGAGGGTTGGTCTGAGAGTGGCTGAGGGTTGGTGATAGGTGGGATGGGCTGAGGTGGCTGAGGGTTGGTCTATGTGATAGGAGGGATGAGGTGGCTGAGGGTTGGTCTATAGTGATAGGAGGGATGGGCTGAGAGTGGCTGAGGGTTGGTCTATGGTGATAGGTGGGATGGGCTGAGAGTGGCTGAGGGTTGGTCTATGGTGATAGGTGGGATGGGCTGAGGGTGGCTGAGGGTTGGTCTATGGTGATAGGTGGGATGGGCATAGAATGGCTGAGGGTTTAAAGAGCTTATGTTTGGTCATTTATTATTGTTATGTGACTGTTTAATATAAAAGGGCCATTTATATCAAATGTAAAATATACAGTATGTACAGTTGAAGTCAGAAATTTACATACACTTAGGTTGGAGTCAGTAAAACTTGTTTTTCGACCACTCCACAAATTTCATGTTAACAAACTATAGTTTTGGCAAGTCGATTAGGACATCTACTTTGTGTATGACGCAAGTAATTTTCCAACAATTGTTCACAGACAGATTATTTCACTTATAAATCACTGTATCACAATTCCAGTGGGTCAGAAGTTTACATACACTAAGTTGACTGTGTCTTTAGAAGCTTCTGATAGGCTAATTGACATCATTTGAGTCAATTGGAGGTGTACCTGTGGATGTATGTCAAGGCCTACCTTCAAACACAGTGCTTCTTTGCTTGACATCATGGGAAAATCAAAAGAAATCAACCAAGACCACAGAAAAAAAAAGTCTGGCTAATCCTTGGGAGCAATTTCCAAATGTCTGAAGGTACCACGTTCATCTGTACTAACAATAGTACACAAGTATAAACACCATGGGACCACGCAGCCATCACACCGCTCAGGAAGGAGACGCGTTCTGTCTCCTAAAGATGAACATACGTTGGTGCGAAAAGTGCAAATCAATCCCAGAACAACAGAAAAGGACCTTGTGAAAATGCTGGAGGAAACAGGTATAAAAGTATCTATATCCACAGTAAAACCAGTCCTATATCGACATAACCTGAAAGGCTGCTCAGCAAGGAAGAAGCCACTGCTCCAAAACCGCCATAAAAAAGACATTATGGTTTGTAACTGCACATGGGGACAAAGATCATACTTTTTGGAGAAATGTCCTCTGGTCTGATGAAACAAAAATAGAACTGTTTGGTCATAATGACCATCGTTATGTTTGGAGGAAAAAGGGGGAGGCTTGCAAGCTGAAGAACACCATCCCAACCGTGAAGAACCGGGGTGGCAGCATCATGTTGTGGGGGTAATTTGCTGCACGAGGGACTGGGGCACTGGTGCACTTCACAAAATAGATGGTAACACGAGGGAAGGAAAATTATGTGGATATATTGAAGCAACATCTCAAGACATCACTCAGGAAGTTAAAGCTTGGTCGCAAATGGGTCTTCCAAATCGACAATGACCCCAAGCATACTTCCAAAGTTGTGGGAAATGGCTTAAGGACAACAAAGTCAAGGTATTGGAGTGGCCATCACAAAGCCCTGACCTCAATCCTATAGAAAAATGTGTGAGCAGAGGAGGCCTACAAACCTAATAATAAAAACATATATTTTTAAGTACTTTAAAGTATTTTCACTTAAGTACTTCACGCCACTGACTCTAGCGCAGTGGGAGTCTTCACCCATTGTTTACTCATCTTGGCACATCTAGCCACTGGGATTTTTGCCAATTTTTCAAGGCAAAACTGCTCAATCTCCTTGAAGTTGGATGGGTTCCACTGGTGTACAGCAATCTTAAAGACATTCATGACTGTAACGGCTTCTAGGAGTAGTGGGTGGAGGAGTCAGGCGCAGAGAGCAGGGTAGTTCAAAACGTGGATCTTTATTTCCAAGAACAGAGTGACGGTCACGCCAAACACAAGGGCGAATAAAGACCCAGTCCAACAAACAGGACGAAACTGTTCGGAAAAACGGAATCCACAGACCATGAACAGCAAAACAAGCACAAAAGCCGGCGGGCCTACCGGGTTTAAATAGCCCAAAACACAAACAAGAAACAGGTGAAACTAATCAGACACAACTAAATTAAACATAAAAGGGGATCAGTGGCAGCTAGTAGGCCGCCGAGCGCCGCCCGAACAAGAAGAGGCACCATCTTCGGCGGGAATCATGACAATGACATACCACAGATTTTCAATTGGATTGAGGTCTTAGGAGCTTTAACTAGGCCATTTAAATGTTTCCCCTTAAACCACTTAAGTGTTGCTTTAGCAGTATGCTTAGGATCATTGTCCTAATGGAAGGTGAACCTCCGTCCATGTCTCAAATCTCTGGAAGACTGAAACAGGATTCCCTCAAGAATTTCCCTGTATTTAGCGCCATACATCATTCCTTCAATTCTGACCAGTATCCCAGTCCCTGCCGATGAAAAACATCCCCACAGCATGATGCTGCCACCACCATTCTTCACTGTGGGGATGATTTTCTCTGGGTGATGAGAGGTGTTGGGTTTGCGCCAGACATAGCGTTTTCCTTGATGGCTAAAAAGCTAAATTTAAGTCTCATCTGACCAGAGTACCTTCTTCCATATGTTTGGGAAGTCTCCCACATGCCTTTTGGCGAACACCAAACGTGTTTGCTTATTTTTTTCTTTAAGCAATGGCTTTTTTTTCTGGCCACACTTCCGTAAAGCCCAGGTCTGTGGAGTGTACGGCTTAAAGTGGTCCTATGGTGAGAATCTCCACTTTGGAACTTTGCAGCTCCTTCAGGATTATCTTTGGTCTCTTTGCTGCCTCTCTGATTAATGCTCTCCTTGCCTGGTGGGTGAGTTTTGGTGGGAAGTCCTCTCTTGGCAGGTTTGTTGTGGTGCCATATTCTTTCCATGTTTTAATAATGGATTTAATGGTGCTCCGTGGGATGTTCAAAGTTTCAGATATTTTTTTAACACCCAACCCTGTAACACCACAAAGCGGTGGTGGGGCACCATGAAGACCAAGGAGCTCTCCAAACAGGTCAGGGACAAAGTTGTGGAGACAACTCCTTGGTCTTCATGGTGCCTCTTGCTTGGTGTTGCCCCTTGCTTTGTGGTGTTGCAGACTCTGGGGCCTTTCAGGACAGGTGTGTGTATGTATATATATATATATATATATATATATACTGAGATCATGTGACAGATCATGTGACACTTAGATTGCACACATGAGGACTTTTTTAAAACAAATTATGACTTCTGAAGGTAATTGGTTGCACCAGATCTTATTTAGGGGCTTCATTGCAAAGGGAGTGAATACATATACACACGCCACTTTTCCGTTTTTAATTCATTTACATTTTTTTAAACAAGTTATTTTTTAAATTTCACTTCACCAATTTGGACTATTTTGTGTATGTCCATTACATTATTAAATCCAAATAAAAATCCATTTAAATTACAGGTTGTAACACAACAAAATAGGAAAAACGCCAAGGGGGATGAATACTTTTGCAAGGCACTGTACCTCCCGAGAGAGTTTCCGACTGCTGTATACAAGCTGGCACCAGGCTATAAACAAGCAGGACACCATGCACCCGGAAGCTGCTTGCCTTGTTGCCAGTGATATTAATTCTGCATCATTAAGACACGCAACGCACAACTTTCATGTCTCCTTCTCCACTATGGTGATAAAGTCTTAGTGCTCGGTTACTTTACCCACAAGCAAGCATACAAGGCGCTCACTCGTCCCCCCTTTGGCAAATCAGATCATGACTCTACTACTGCTTCCTGTTTACAAGCAGAAGCTCAAACAGGAAGTACACCATGACACGCTCCGTTGAGAAATGGTCCTCAAATCGGAGGCTATGCTACATGAGATTTGCACTGACTGGGACTTCGCCAGTAGCATCAACGAGCTAATCACTTCCGTCACCGGCTACATTAGGAAATGCATCGGCGGCATTGTCCCTACAGTGAAGGTTCACTGCTTCCCCAATTTAAAACCCTGGATTAACACTGAGGTTGGTGATAAACTAAAGGACATGTCTACCACACACAGGACTGTCGTAGCCAAACCCGAGGCTACAGCTGAGGACAGGAACAAGTACAAGACGTCCCACTACAACCTCTGAGGAGCCAACAAACAAGCAATCGGACAGTATAGGAACAAGGTGGAATCCCATTACAGAGGCTCCGACGCCCGCCGACGACCCACCAGATGTGGCAGGGATCTACCAAACAATGCTTCTCTACCAGATTAACTCAATGCATTTTATGCACACTTCGACAAAAACAACACCGTGCCGTGCACGAGGTCCCCCGGGGACTGGCATATCTCGCCCTCCGTGGCAGACATTAGTTTTTCATCAGGATGACCAAAAAACTGATTGTGGACTTAAAATGGTCTACACACTACAGGAAACAGGCTGGCGAGCGCACCCCCATCTTCATCGATGGGGCTGCAGAGGAGCTTCAAGTTCCTCGGTGTACAAATCACTAAGGGCTTAAAAATGGTCTACACACACGCAAACAGTCGTGAAGAAAGCGTGACAGCGCCTCTTCCCATCCTCAAAAAATTATACAGTTGCACCGTTGAGAGCATCTTGACTGGCTGCATCACCGCTTGGTGTGGCATCTGCACCGCACACGATTGCTTGGCCCTACAGCCCAGTATTTCACTGGGGCTGAGCTCCCTGCCATCCAGGACCTCTATATCAGGCGGTGTCAGAAGAAGGCCCAGTACATCACTGGGGCTGAGCTCCCTGCCATCCAGGACCTCTATACCAGGCGGTGTCAGAAGAAGGCCCAGTATTTCACTGGGGCTGAGCTCCCTGCCATCCAGGACCTCTATACCAGGCGGTGGGAAAGGAAAGCCCGGAGACCTGTTAGTCTCCAGCCACCCAAGCCTGTTCACTCTGCTTTAACACATCAAGAGGTACCGGTGCATCAAGTCTGACACCAACAGGCTCCTGAACAGCTTCTAACCCCAAAGCCATAAAACTGCTAAATAGCTAACCAAATGGTTAGACTTACTTGCCATACTGAAGAGCTCAGTGACTATCAACATCGCACCGTCATAGGAGGCCACCTTTCCAACAAGTCAGTTTGCTAGAGCTGCCCCGGTCAACTGTAAGTGGTGTTATTGTGATGTGTAAACGTCTATGGGGCAACAACAGCTCAGCCGCGAAAAGGTAGGCCACACAAACTCAGAGTACGAGACCGCCGAGTGCTGATGCGCGTAACATATTTTCTGTCCTCGGTTGCAACACTACAGAGTTTCAAACTGCCTGTCAGCACAATAACTGTTCTTTGGAAGCTTCATGAAATGGGTTTCCATGGCCGAGCAGCCGCACACAAGCCTAAGATCACCATGCGCTATGCCAAGCGTCGGGTGGAGTGGTGTAAAGCTTGCCGCCATTGGACTCTGGAGCAGTGTAAAGGCATTCTCTGGATCACACTTCATCATCTGACAGTCCAACAAAAAACCTGCGTTTGGAGGATGTTACCTGCCCGGATGTAACGGCGTTCGTCTGTTGTGGAAAGAGAGTCGGACCGAAATGCAGCGTGGTGGTTACTCATGTTACTTTAATGAAGAAATGACGATACATGAAATAACTGAAATAAACAAAACAACAAACGGAACGTGAAACTTATTACAGCCTATCTGGTGATACTACACAGAGACAGGAACAATCACCCACGAATTACAAAGTGAACTCAGGCTACCTAAATACGGTTCCCAATCCGAGACAACGAGAATCACCTGACTCCAATTGAGAACCGCCTCAGGCAGCCAAGCCTAACTAGACACACCCCTAATCATACACAATCCCAATGCTAATAAAACCCCAATACGAACCCAACACATAAACCCATGTCACACCCTGGCCTGACCAAAATATATAACGAAAACAAAAAACATATTGACCAAGGCGTGACACCGGATGCATAGTGCCAACTGTAAAGTTTGGTGGAAGAAGAATAATGGTCTGGAGCTGTTTTTCATGGTTTTGGCCCCTTATTTCCAGTGAAAGGAAATCTTAACGCTACAGCATAAAATTACATTCTAGATGATTCTGTGCTATCCAACTTTGTGGCAACAGTTTGGGGAAGGCCCTTTCCTGTTTCAGCATGACAATGCCCCCGCGCACAAAGTGAGGTTCATACAGAGATAGTTTGTCGAGATCGGTGTGGAAGAACTTGACTAGCCTGCACAGAGCCCTGACCTCAACCCCATTGAACACCTTTGGCATGAATTGGAAAGTCGACTGCAAGCCAGGCCTAATCGCCCAACATCAGTGCCCAACCTCACGAATGCACTTGTGGCTGATTAGAAGCCCCCGTAGCAATGTTCCAACATCTAGTGGAAAGCCTTCCCTGAAGAGTGGAGGCTGTTATAGCAGCAATGTTCCAACATCTAGCAGAAAGCCTTCCCAGAAGTGTGGAGGCTGTTATAACAGCAATGTTCCTACATCTAGTGGAAAGCCTTCCCAGAAGAGTGGAGGCTGTTATAGCAGCAATGTTCCTACATCTAGTGGAAAGCCTTCCCAGGAGAGTGGAGGCTGTTATAGCAGCAATGTTCCAACATCTAGTGGAAAGCCTTCCCAGAAGAGTGGAGGCTGTTATAGCAGCAACGTTCCTACACCTAGTGGAAAGCCTTCCCAGAAGAGTGGAGGCTGTTATAGCAGCAATGTTCCAACACCTAGTGGAAAGCCTTCCCAGAAGAGTGGAGGCTGTTATAGCAGCAATGTTCCAACATCTAGTGGAAAGCCTTCCCAGAAGAGTGGAGGCTGTTCTAGCAGCAACGTTCCTACACCTAGTGGAAAGCCTTCCCAGAAGAGTGGAGGCTGTTATAGCAGCAATGTTCCAACACCTAGTGGAAAGCCTTCCCAGAAGAGTGGAGGCTGTTATAGCAGCAACGTTCCAACATCTAGTGGAAAGCCTTCCCAGAAGAGTGGAGGCTGTTATAGCAGCAATGTTCCAACATCTAGTAGAAAGCCTTCCCAGAAGAGTGGAGGCTGTTATAGAAGCAACGTTCCAACATCTAGTGGAAAACCTTCCCAGAAGAGTGGAGGCTATAATAGCAGCAATGTTCCAACATCTAGTGGAAAGCCTTCCCAGAAGAGTGGAGGCTGTTATAGCAGCAATGTTCCAACATCTAGTGGAAAGCCTTCCCAGAAGAGTGGAGGCTGTTATAGCAGCAATGTTCCAACATCTAGTGGAAAGCCTTCCCAGAAGAGTGGAGGCTGTTATAGCAGCAATGTTCCAACATCTAGTGGAAAGCCTTCCCAGAAGAGTGGAGGCTGTTATAGCAGCAATGTTCCAACATCTAGTGGAAAGCCTTCCCAGAAGAGTGGAGGCTGTTATAGAAGCAACGTTCCAACATCTAGTGGAAAACCTTCCCAGAAGAGTGGAGGCTATAATAGCAGCAATGTTCCAACATCTAGTGGAAAGCCTTCCCAGAAGAGTGGAGGCTGTTATAGCAGCAATGTTCCAACATCTAGTGGAAAGCCTTCCCAGAAGAGTGGAGGCTGTTATAGCAGCAACGTTCCAACATCTAGTGGAAAGCCTTCCCAGAAGAGTGGAGGCTGCAGCAAAGGGGGGGACCAACTCCATATTAATGCCCATGATTTTGGAATGAGATGTTGGACCAGCATGTGTCCACATATTTTTGGTCATGTGGTGTATCTGACCATTTAACTATGTATAACACACGCAGTACACACACACACACACACACACACACAGTTTTGTATTCAGTGATGTTTAGTATAAACGCCCCATGTCTACAAATCACTACCAGACAGTCCACGTCTCCACATGTAGTGTGTGTTCTATGTTCATAACACCTGTGTTTTATTTAACCAATAAGGCCTGAGGAGGTGTGGTATATGACCAAAGCTAAGGGCTGTTTGTAGGCACAATGCAACGCGGAGATGTGTGTGTGTGTGTGTGTGTAGAGCTCTAAAATGTGCCTAGTTTAATCCCAGTCCATTTCCCTGTGAATCCGTCCATGTGTGTTCTATTACCAACCAGATGACATCCAATAAGATTTAAGAGCCCCGATGCCGCGCACCCTGGTCTGTGTATGAGCTAAGTGTGTGCCCACGCCCCAGGCCTCGCTATAAGCACTCATATGGTCGACTTAGAGCCTCATGAGCTCTCTCAAACCCTGCTGCAAGGCACAATCAAAACAAGTCATATCACTGAATGCTGAACGGAG
>NC_088424.1:53360650-53408150 GCF_034236695.1 Oncorhynchus nerka
CCCCTGGATCACTGGTGGAGAGCATTAAGGTTCCTACTACTACAACTATATTATAATGTCCCCCCTCCCCCTGGATCACTGGTGGAGAGCATTAAGGTTCCTACTACTACAACTATATTATAATGTCCCCCCTCCCCCTGGATCACTGGTGGAGAGCATTAAGGTTCCTACTACAACTATATTATAATGTCCCCCTCCCCTGGATCACTGGTGGAGAGCATTAAGGTTCCTACTACTACAACTATATTATAATGTCCCCCCCGGATCACTGGTGGAGAGCATTAAGGTTCCTACTACTACAACTATATTATAATGTCCCCTCCCCTGGATCACTGGTGGAGAGCATTAAGGTTCCTACTACAACTATATTATAATGTCCCCCTCCCCTGGATCACTGGTGGAGAGCTTTAAGGTTCCTACTACTACAACTATATTATAATGTCCCCCTCCCCTGGATCACTGGTGGAGAGCATTAAGGTTCCTACTACTACAACTATATTATAATGTCCCCCCTCCCCCTGGATCACTGGTGGAGAGCATTAAGGTTCCTACTACTACAACTATATTATAATGTCCCCCCTCCCCCTGGATCACTGGTGGAGAGCATTAAGGTTCCTACTACTACAACTATATTATAATGTCCCCCCTCCCCTGGATCACTGGTGGATAGATAGATACAGTAGATAGATAGATAGATAGATAGATAGATAGATAGATAGATAGATAGATAGATAGATAGATAGATAGATAGATAGATAGATAGATACAATAGATAGATAGATAGATAGATGGATGTCTAACCCCTTCCTCCTCCTTGATGTGTGTGCAGATGTTTACAGAGCGTTTAGATAGATAGATAGATGGATGTCTAACCCCTTCCTCCTCCTTGATGTGTGTGCAGATGTTTACAGAGCGTTTAGATAGATAGATAGATGGATGTCTAACCCCTTCCTCCTCCTTGATGTGTGTGCAGATGTTTACAGAGCGTTTAGATAGATAGATAGATGGATGTCTAACCCCTTCCTCCTCCTTGATGTGTGTGCAGATGTTTACAGAGCGTTTAGATAGATAGATAGATGGATGTCTAACCCCTTCCTCCTCCTTGATGTGTGTGCAGATGTTTACAGAGCGTTTTGCAGAGCGTCTGGAGGATGCTGACTATAAAGGTCTGGTCCAGATCAGATGGCAGTTAGGAGGACTACACTTCTCCCAGAGACAACAGGTCTTCAGCCGCATACAGGCCAAGGACGCCTTCATCCAGGTGGGTCTAACATGGTTATAGAGAAGGGCACTCAACATGTACTGCACTGACACAAATGACTGATGATTGGTTGAATGAAATTGATAATAAGAAGAATGTGGGAGTTGTACTGTTAGATTTCAGTGCAGCCGATATTATTGACCATAACCTGTTGTTGAGAAAACATATGTGTTATGGCTTTTCAACCTCTGCCATATTGTGGATTCAGAGATATCTATCTAATAGAACTCAAAGGGTTTTCTATCATGGAAGCTTCTCTAATGTCAAACATGTAAAGTGTGGTGTACCGCAGGGCAGCTCTCTAGGCCCTCTACTCTTTTCACTAATGACCTGCCACTGGCATTAAACAAAGCATGTGTGTGATTCAACCATATACGCATCAGCAACCACAGCTAATGAAGTCACTGAAACCCTTAACAAAGAGTTGCAGTCTGTTTTGGAATGGATGGTCCTGAACATCTCTAAAACTAAGAGCAGTGTATTTGGTACAAATCATTCCTTAAGTTGTGGTCCTTTGTGGGGTTAGGGTTAGGGCTAACCCTAATAAAATACCAAACACACGCACACACAAACACACATGCTCACACACGCACGCATATACACGCAAACACACACACACACACACAAATATACACAAAAAACATGTTATCAGTTTATAGATTGATGGGGTTAGGGTTAGATTGATGGGGTTAGGGTTAGATTGATGGGGTTAGATTGATGGGGTTAGATTGATAGGGTTAGATTGATGGGGTTAGGGTTAGATTGATGAGGTTAGGGTTAGATTGATGGGGTTAGGGTTAGATTGATGGGGTTAGGGTTAGATTGGTGGGGTTAGATTGATGGGTTAGATTGATGGGGTTAGATTGATGGGGTTAGGGTTAGATTGATGGGGTTAGGGTTAGATTGATGGGGTTAGGGTTAGATTGATGGGGTTAGATTGGTGGGGTTAGGGTTAGATTGATGGGGTTAGATTGGTGGGGTTAGATGGATGGGGTTAGATTGATGGGGTTAGGGTTAGATTGATTGGGTTAGGGTTAGATTGATGGGGTTAGAATGATGGGGTTAGGGTTAGATTGATTGGGTTAGGGTTAGAATGATGGGGTTAGATTGATGGGGTTAGAGTTAGATTGATGGGGTTTGATTGATGGGGTTAGAGTTAGATTGATGGGGTTTGATTGATGGGGTTAGATTGATGAGGTTATGGTTAGATTGATGGGGTTAGGGTTAGGTTGATGGGGTTAGGGTTAGATTGATGGGGTTAGATTGATGGGGTTAGGGTTAGATTGATGGGGTTAGATTGATGGGGTTAGGGTTAGATTGATGGGGTTAGGGTTAGATTGATGGGGTTAGGGTTAGATTGATGGGGTTAGATTGGTGGGGTTAGGGTTAGATTGATGGGGTTAGATTGGTGGGGTTAGATGGATGGGGTTAGGGTTAGATTGATGGGGTTAGATTGATCGGGTTAGGGTTAGATTGATGGGGTTTTGGTTAAATTGATGGGGTTAGATTGATGGGGTAGATGGATGGGGTTAGAAATGGGGTTAGATTGATAGGGTTAGATTGATGGGGTTAGATTGATTGGGTTTGGTTAGATTGATGGGGTTAGGGTTAGATTGATGGGGGTAGATTGATGGGGGTAGATTGATGGGGTTAGACTGATGGGGTTAGATTGATGGGGGTAGATTGATGGGGTTAGATTGATGGGGTTAGGGTTAGATTGATGGGGTTAGATTGATGGGGTTAGATTGATGGGGTAGATTGATGGGGTTAGATTGATGGGGTTAGGGTTAGATTGATGGGGTTAGATTGATGGGGGTAGATTGATGGAGGTAGATTGATGGGGTTAGGGTTAGATTGATGGGGTTAGATTGATGGGGTAGATTGATGGGGTTAGATTGATGGAGGTAGATTGATGGGGTTAGATTGATGGGGTTAGGGTTAGATTGATGGGGTTAGATTGATGGAGGTAGATTGATGGGGTTAGGGTTAGATTGATGGGGTTAGATTGATGGGGGTAGATTGATGGGGTTAGATTGATGGGGTTAGGGTTAGATTGATGGGGTTAGATTGATGGGGTTAGATTGATGGGGGTAGATTGATGGAGGTAGATTGATGGGGTTAGATTGATGGGGTTAGATTGATGGGGTTAGATTGATGGAGGTAGATTGATGGGGTTAGATTGATGGGGTAGATTGATGGGGTTAGATTGATGGGGTTAGATTGATGGGGTAGATTGATGGGGGTAGATTGATGGGGTTAGATTGATGGGGTTAGGGTTAGATTGATGGGGTTAGGGTTAGATTGATGGGGTTAGATTGGTGGGGTTAGGGTTAGATTGATGGGGTTAGATTGGTGGGGTTAGATGGATGGGGTTAGGGTTAGATTGATGGGGTTAGATTGATCGGGTTAGGGTTAGATTGATGGGGTTTTGGTTAAATTGATGGGGTTAGATTGATGGGGTAGATGGATGGGGTTAGAAATGGGGTTAGATTGATAGGGTTAGATTGATGGGGTTAGATTGATTGGGTTTTGGTTAGATTGATGGGGTTAGGGTTAGATTGATGGGGGTAGATTGATGGGGGTAGATTGATGGGGTTAGACTGATGGGGTTAGATTGATGGGGGTAGATTGATGGGGTTAGATTGATGGGGTTAGGGTTAGATTGATGGGGTTAGATTGATGGGGTTAGATTGATGGGGGTAGATTGATGGGGTTAGATTGATGGGGTTAGGGTTAGATTGATGGGGTTAGATTGATGGGGGTAGATTGATGGAGGTAGATTGATGGGGTTAGGGTTAGATTGATGGGGTTAGATTGATGGGGGTAGATTGATGGGGTTAGATTGATGGAGGTAGATTGATGGGGTTAGATTGATGGGGTTAGGGTTAGATTGATGGGGTTAGATTGATGGGGGTAGATTGATGGAGGTAGATTGATGGGGTTAGGGTTAGATTGATGGGGTTAGATTGATGGGGTTAGATTGATGGGGTTAGATTGATGGGGGTAGATTGATGGGGTTAGATTGATGGGGTTAGGGTTAGATTGATGGGGTTAGATTGATGGGGTAGATTGATGGGGGTAGATTGATGGGTAGATTGATGGGGTTAGATTGATGGGGTTAGATTGATGGGGTTAGATTGATGGAGGTAGATTGATGGGGTTAGATTGATGGGGGTAGATTGATGGGGTTAGATTGATGGGGTTAGATTGATGGGGGTAGATTGATGGGGGGTAGATTGATGGGGTTAGATTGATGGGGTTAGATTGATGGGGGTAGATTGATGGGGGTAGATTGATGGGGTTAGATTGATGGGGTTAGATTGATGGGGGTAGATTGATGGGGGTAGATTGATGGGGGTAGATTGATGGGGTTAGATTGATGGGGGTAGATTGATGGAGGTAGATTGATGGGGTTAGATTGATGGGGGTAGATTGATGGAGGTAGATTGATGGGGGTAGATTGATGGGGGTAGATTGATGGAGGTAGATTGATGGGGTTAGATTGATGGGGGTAGATTGATGGGGGTAGATTGATGGGGGTAGATTGATGGAGGTAGATTGATGGGGTTAGATTTTTTTTTTCTTGACACTGTTTTGGTTTTCATTATTATATTATTATATTATTAGAGTATTTACACCCTGCATGGACCTACAGTACAACATTAAAGACAGGTTCAGACAGGCTGGACCTACAGTACAACATTAAAGACAGGTTCAGACAGGTTGGACCTACAGTACAACATTAAAGA
Organism: Oncorhynchus nerka; assembly: GCF_034236695.1. Classification (NCBI taxonomy): domain Eukaryota; kingdom Metazoa; phylum Chordata; class Actinopteri; order Salmoniformes; family Salmonidae; genus Oncorhynchus; species Oncorhynchus nerka. The sequence goes on from NC_088424.1 coordinate 53,365,661, forward strand.
CAGTTTCAGACAGGTTGAACCTACAGTACATGGAGCACAACATTAAAGACAGGTTCAGACAGGTTGAACCTACATGGAGCACAACATTAAAGACAGTTTCAGACAGGTTGAACCTACAGTACAACATTAAAGACAGTTTCAGACAGGTTGAACCTACAGTACAACATTAAAGACAGTTTCAGACAGGTTGGACCTACAGTACAACATTAAAGACAGTTTCAGACAGGTTGGACCTACAGTACAACATTAAAGACAGTTTCAGACAGGTTGGACCTACAGTACAACATTAAAGACAGGTTCAGACAGGTTGAACCTACATGGAGCACAACATTAAAGACAGTTTCAGACAGGTTGAACCTACATGGAGCACAACATTAAAGACAGTTTCAGACAGGTTGAACCTACATGGAGTACAACATTAAAGACAGTTTCAGACAGGTTGAACCTACAGTACAACATTAAAGACAGTTTCAGACAGGTTGAACCTACAGTACATGGAGAACAACATTAAAGACAGTTTCAGACAGGTTGAACCTACAGTACATGGAGCACAACATTAAAGACAGTTTCAGACAGGTTGAACCTACATGGAGCACAACATTAAAGACAGTTTCAGACAGGTTGAACCTACATGGAGCACAACATTAAAGACAGTTTCAGACAGGTTGAACCTACAGTACATGGAGCACAACATTAAAGACCGTTTCAGACAGGTTGAACCTACATGGAGCACAACATTAAAGACAGTTTCAGACAGGTTGAACCTACATGGAGCACAACATTAAAGACAGTTTCAGACAGGTTGAACCTACATGGAGCACAACATTAAAGACAGTTTCAGACAGGTTGAACCTACAGTACATGGAGCACAACATTAAAGACAGTTGCAGACAGGTTGAACCTACAGTACATGGAGCACAACATTAAAGACAGTTGCAGACAGGTTGATCCTACATGGAGCACAACATTAAAGACAGTTGCAGACAGGTTGAACCTACATGGAGCACAACATTAAAGACAGTTTCAGACAGGTTGAACCTACAGTACATGGAGCACAACATTAAAGACAGTTGCAGACAGGTTGAACCTACATGGAGCACAACATTAAAGACAGTTTCAGACAGGTTGAACCTACATGGAGCACAACATTAAAGACAGTTTCAGACAGGTTGAACCTACATGGAGCACAACATTAAAGACAGTTTCAGACAGGTTGAACCTACAGTACATGGAGCACAACATTAAAGACAGTTTCAGACAGGTTGAACCTACATGGAGCACAACATTAAAGACAGTTTCAGACAGGTTGAACCTACAGTACATGGAGCACAACATTAAAGACAGTTTCAGACAGGTTGAACCTACATGGAGCACAACATTAAAGACAGTTTCAGACAGGTTGAACCTACAGTACATGGAGCACAACATTAAAGACAGTTGCAGACAGGTTGAACCTACATGGAGCACAACATTAAAGACAGTTTCAGACAGGTTGAACCTACATGGAGCACAACATTAAAGACAGTTTCAGACAGGTTGAACCTACAGTACATGGAGCACAACATTAAAGACAGTTTCAGACAGGTTGAACCTACATGGAGCACAACATTAAAGACAGTTTCAGACAGGTTGAACCTACATGGAGCACAACATTAAAGACAGTTTCAGACAGGTTGAACCTACATGGAGCACAACATTAAAGACAGTTTCAGACAGGTTGAACCTACATGGAGCACAACATTAAAGACAGTTTCAGACAGGTTGAACCTACAGTACATGGAGCACAACATTAAAAACAGTTTCAGACAGGTTGAACCTACATGGAGCACAACATTAAAGACAGTTTCAGACAGGTTGAACCTACAGTACATGGAGCACAACATTAAAGACAGTTGCAGACAGGTTGAACCTACATGGAGCACAACATTAAAGACAGTTTCAGACAGGTTGAACCTACAGTACATGGAGCACAACATTAAAGACAGTTTCAGACAGGTTGAACCTACAGTACATGGAGCACAACATTAAAGACAGTTTCAGACAGGTTGAACCTACAGTACATGGAGCACAACATTAAAGACAGTTTCAGACAGGTTGAACCTACATGGAGCACAACATTAAAGACAGTTTCAGACAGGTTGAACCTACAGTACATGGAGCACAACATTAAAGACAGTTTCAGACAGGTTGAACCTACAGTACATGGAGCACAACATTAAAGACAGTTGCAGACAGGTTGAACCTACAGTACATGGAGCACAACATTAAAGACAGGTTCAGACAGGTTGAACCTACATGGAGCACAACATTAAAGACAGTTTCAGACAGGTTGAACCTACATGGAGCACAACATTAAAGACAGTTTCAGACAGGTTGAACCTACAGTACATGGAGCACAACATTAAAGACAGTTTCAGACAGGTTGAACCTACAGTACATGGAGCACAACATTAAAGACAGTTTCAGACAGGTTGAACCTACATGGAGCACAACATTAAAGACAGTTTCAGACAGGTTGAACCTACATGGAGCACAACATTAAAGACAGTTTCAGACAGGTTGAACCTACAGTACATGGAGCACAACATTAAAGACAGTTGCAGACAGGTTGAACCTACATGGAGCACAACATTAAAGACAGTTTCAGACAGGTTGAACCTACATGGAGCACAACATTAAAGACAGTTTCAGACAGGTTGAACCTACAGTACATGGAGCACAACATTAAAAACAGTTTCAGACAGGTTGAACCTACATGGAGCACAACATTAAAGACAGTTTCAGACAGGTTGAACCTACAGTACATGGAGCACAACATTAAAGACAGTTGCAGACAGGTTGAACCTACATGGAGCACAACATTAAAGACAGTTTCAGACAGGTTGAACCTACAGTACATGGAGCACAACATTAAAGACAGTTTCAGACAGGTTGAACCTACAGTACATGGAGCACAACATTAAAGACAGTTTCAGACAGGTTGAACCTACAGTACATGGAGCACAACATTAAAGACAGTTTCAGACAGGTTGAACCTACATGGAGCACAACATTAAAGACAGTTTCAGACAGGTTGAACCTACAGTACATGGAGCACAACATTAAAGACAGTTTCAGACAGGTTGAACCTACAGTACATGGAGCACAACATTAAAGACAGTTGCAGACAGGTTGAACCTACAGTACATGGAGCACAACATTAAAGACAGGTTCAGACAGGTTGAACCTACATGGAGCACAACATTAAAGACAGTTTCAGACAGGTTGAACCTACATGGAGCACAACATTAAAGACAGTTTCAGACAGGTTGAACCTACAGTACATGGAGCACAACATTAAAGACAGTTTCAGACAGGTTGAACCTACATGGAGCACAACATTAAAGACAGTTTCAGACAGGTTGAACCTACATGGAGCACAACATTAAAGACAGTTTCAGACAGGTTGAACCTACATGGAGCACAACATTAAAGACAGTTTCAGACAGGTTGAACCTACATGGAGCACAACATTAAAGACAGTTTCAGACAGGTTGAACCTACAGTACATGGAGCACAACATTAAAGACAGTTTCAGACAGGTTGAACCTACATGGAGCACAACATTAAAGACAGTTTCAGACAGGTTGAACCTACATGGAGCACAACATTAAATACAGTTTCAGACAGGTTGAACCTACAGTACATGGAGCACAACATTAAAGACAGTTTCAGACAGGTTGAACCTACATGGAGCACAACATTAAAGACAGTTTCAGACAGGTTGAACCTACAGTACATGGAGCACAACATTAAAGACAGTTTCAGACAGGTTGAACCTACAGTACATGGAGCACAACATTAAAGACAGTTGCAGACAGGTTGAACCTACAGTACATGGAGCACAACATTAAAGACAGGTTCAGACAGGTTGAACCTACATGGAGCACAACATTAAAGACAGTTTCAGACAGGTTGAACCTACATGGAGCACAACATTAAAGACAGTTTCAGACAGGTTGAACCTACAGTACATGGAGCACAACATTAAAGACAGTTTCAGACAGGTTGAACCTACATGGAGCACAACATTAAAGACAGTTTCAGACAGGTTGAACCTACATGGAGCACAACATTAAAGACAGTTTCAGACAGGTTGAACCTACATGGAGCACAACATTAAAGACAGTTTCAGACAGGTTGAACCTACATGGAGCACAACATTAAAGACAGTTTCAGACAGGTTGAACCTACAGTACATGGAGCACAACATTAAAGACAGTTTCAGACAGGTTGAACCTACATGGAGCACAACATTAAAGACCGTTTCAGACAGGTTGAACCTACATGGAGCACAACATTAAATACAGTTTCAGACAGGTTGAACCTACAGTACATGGAGCACAACATTAAAGACAGTTTCAGACAGGTTGAACCTACATGGAGCACAACATTAAAGACAGTTTCAGACAGGTTGAACCTACATGGAGCACAACATTAAAGACAGTTTCAGACAGGTTGAACCTACATGGAGCACAACATTAAAGACAGTTTCAGACAGGTTGAACCTACAGTACATGGGGCACAACATTAAAGACAGTTTCAGACAGGTTGAACCTACATGGAGCACAACATTAAAGACAGTTTCAGACAGGTTGAACCTACATGGAGCACAACATTAAAGACAGTTTCAGACAGGTTGAACCTACAGTACATGGAGCACAACATTAAAGACAGTTTCAGACAGGTTGAACCTACATGGAGCACAACATTAAAGACAGTTTCAGACAGGTTGAACCTACATGGAGCACAACATTAAAGACAGTTTCAGACAGGTTGAACCTACATGGAGCACAACATTAAAGACAGTTTCAGACAGGTTGAACCTACAGTACATGGGGCACAACATTAAAGACAGTTTCAGACAGGTTGAACCTACATGGAGCACAACATTAAAGACAGTTTCAGACAGGTTGAACCTACATGGAGCACAACATTAAAGACAGTTTCAGACAGGTTGAACCTACAGTACATGGAGCACAACATTAAAGACAGTTTCAGACAGGTTGAACCTACAGTACATGGAGCACAACATTAAAGACAGTTTCAGACAGGTTGAACCTACATGGAGCACAACATTAAAGACAGTTTCAGACAGGTTGAACCTACATGGAGCACAACATTAAAGACAGTTTCAGACAGGTTGAACCTACATGGAGCACAACATTAAAGACAGTTTCAGACAGGTTGAACCTACAGTACATGGAGCACAACATTAAAGACAGTTTCAGACAGGTTGAACCTACATGGAGCACAACATTAAAGACAGTTTCAGACAGGTTGAACCTACATGGAGCACAACATTAAATACAGTTTCAGACAGGTTGAACCTACAGTACATAGAGCACAACATTAAAGACAGTTTCAGACAGGTTGAACCTACATGGAGCACAACATTAAAGACAGTTTCAGACAGGTTGAACCTACATGGAGCACAACATTAAAGACAGTTTCAGACAGGTTGAACCTACATGGAGCACAACATTAAAGACAGTTTCAGACAGGTTGAACCTACAGTACATGGGGCACAACATTAAAGACAGTTTCAGACAGGTTGAACCTACATGGAGCACAACATTAAAGACAGTTTCAGACAGGTTGAACCTACATGGAGCACAACATTAAAGACAGTTTCAGACAGGTTGAACCTACAGTACATGGAGCACAACATTAAAGACAGTTTCAGACAGGTTGAACCTACATGGAGCACAACATTAAAGACAGTTTCAGACAGGTTGAACCTACATGGAGCACAACATTAAAGACAGTTTCAGACAGGTTGAACCTACATGGAGCACAACATTAAAGACAGTTTCATCCAGGTTGAACCTACATTAAAGACAGTTTCAGACAGGTTGAACCTACAGTACATGGAGCACAACATTAAAGACAGTTTCAGACAGGTTGAACCTACATGGAGCACAACATTAAAGACAGTTTCAGACAGGTTGAACCTACAGTACATGGAGCACAACATTAAAGACAGTTTCAGACAGGTTGGACCTACAGTACAACATTAAAGACAGTTTCATCCAGGTTGAACCTACATGGAGCACAACATCCATATTTGTTGATGCTTCATGTTGTCAGGGGTATATAGTAGCTGGTTAGAGGGACCTGGTGTTGTTATGGCTGTGTTGTTGACGTTGTTGTTTTTTCAGGGTTTGAGGAATATCCGGTACCTGGGTAAGGGAACCTACATCGACTGCGCCCTCGCTAACATGACACAGGAAATGACACGTTTGCCCTCTAACCCCGGAGCGCTGCGATTCGCTGTCGTCATTACCGACGGTCACGTGACAGGAAACCCGTGCGGCGGGGTGAAGGTGACGGCCGAGCGCGCGCGCGACGAGGGCATCAGGATGTTTGTGGTCGCGGCCACGAAGAACGTGGACGAGACGGGTCTGAGGGAGATCGCTAACTCTCCGGCCAACGTCTACAGAAAAGACTTCCTGGCTGTCGACCTCAGTGGCAACAGGCCTGTTATACAGCTGGACACTATAGACCGTATCATCAAGACCATGGTAACACACACACACACACACACACACACTAATACACACACACACACACACTCACACACTAATACACACACACACACACACACACACACACACACACTAACATACTGTTATACAGCTGGACACTATAGACCACATCATCAAGACCATGGTAACACACACACACACACACACACACACACACATACTGTTATACAGCTGGACACTAGACCTCATCATCAAGACCATGGTAACACACACACACACACACACTAACATACTGTTATACAGCTGGACACTATAGACCTCATCATCAAGACCATGGTAACACACACACACACACACACACACACTAACATACTGTTATACAGCTGGACACTATAGACCTCATCATCAAGACCATGGTAACACACACATACACACACACACACACACACTAACATACTGTTATACAGCTGGACACTATAGACCTCATCATCAAGACCATGGTAACACACACATACACACACACACACACACACTAATACACTAACACACACACTAACATACCCTTATACAGCTGGACACTAGACCTCATCATCAAGACCATGGTAACACACACACACACACACACATACTGTTATACAGCTGGACACTATAGACCTCATCATCAAGACCATGGTAACACACACACACACACACACTCACACACTAATACACTAACACACACACTAACATACCCTTATACAGCTGGACACTATAGACCTCATCATCAAGACCATGGTAACACACACACACTCACACACTAATACACTAACACACACACTAACATACCCTTATACAGCTGGACACTATAGACCTCATCATCAAGACCATGGTAACACACACACACACACACACACTCACACACTAATACACTAACACACACACTAACATACCCTTATACAGCTGGACACTATAGACCTCATCATCAAGACCATGGTAACACACACACACACACACACTCACACACTAATACACTAACACACACACTAACATACCCTTATACAGCTGGACACTATAGACCTCATCATCAAGACCATGGTAACACACACACACACACACACTCACACACTAATACACACACACACACACTAACATACCCTTATACAGCTGGACACTATAGACCTCATCATCAAGACCATGGTAACACACACACACACACACACTCACACACTAATACACACACACACACACTAACATACCCTTATACAGCTGGACACTATAGACCTCATCATAAATACCATAGTAACACACACTGTGATAATCATATTCAATAAACATTTTTCATGTTTAAGTAAAATATTTTGTATTTTCCTTTTTCTAGACCCATCTGGCCTATCAGGAGGTGAGACTGAAGAGAGAACCACACAATGTTACCATACAAGCAACCTACAATAACCTATTCTATTTGATTAGATATGATTATATACTATTATATATGATTATATACTATTATATATAGTATTATATACGATTATATATGATTATATACTATTATATATGATTATATACTATTAGATACGATTATATATGATTATATACTTTTATATATGATTATATAATATTAGATATGATTATATACTATTAGATATGATTAGATATGATTATATGTGATTATATACTATTATATATGATTATATATGATTATATACGATTGTATACTATTATTGATGATTATATATGATTATATACAATTATATATATGTATATACTATTATATACGATTGTATACTATTATATATGATTATATACTATTATATATACTTATATACTATTATATATGATTATATACTTTTATATATGATTATATACTATTATATAAATGATTATATATGGTTATATATTATTATATAAATGATTGTATACTTTTATATACATGATTATATATGGTTATATACTATTATATAAATTATTGTATACTTTTATATACATGCTTATATACTATTATTAATGATTACATGTGATTATATACTATTATATACTATTATATACGATTGTATACTATTATATATGATTATATACTATTATATATACTTATATACTATTATATATGATTATATACTTTTATATATGATTATATACTATTATATAAATGATTATATATGGTTATATATTATTATATAAATGATTGTATACTTTTATATACATGATTATATATGGTTATATACTATTATATAAATTATTGTATACTTTTATATACATGCTTATATACTATTATTAATGATTATATGTGATTATATACTATTATATACTATTATATATGATTATATACTATTATATAAATGAATATATATGATTATATACTATAATATAAATGATTTTATACTTTTATATACATGATTATATACTATTATATACTAGTATATATGATGATTTACTATTATATAGATGATTATATATGATTATATACTATTATATATACTTATATACTATTATATATGATTATATACTTTTATATATGATTATATACTATTATATACTAGTATATATGATTGTTTACTATTATATAAATGATTATATATGATTATATACTATTATATATACTTATATACTATTATATATGATTATATACTATTATATACTAGTATATATGATTGTTTACTATTATATAAATGATTATATATGATTATATACTATTATATACTGGTATATATGATTAAATACTATTATATAAATGATTATATATGATTAAATACTATTATATAAATGATTATATATGATTCTATACTATTATATATGATTAAATACTATTATATAAATGATTATATATGATTCTATACTATTATATATGATTCTATACTATTATATATGATTCTATACTATTATATATGATTAAATACTCTTATATAAATTATTATATATGATTCTATACTATTATATATGATTCTATACTATTATATATGATTCTATACTATTATATACTATGATAACAGATGCACAAGATGTTGATATTGATACCTGTATTCCATGCATGTGGTCTCTCTCAGTGCTACAAGGTGAAGTGTCTGGAGACAGATGGACCCCCTGGACCTGAAGGACACAGAGGACAGAAGGTACACGTCCTGGACGGGTCCATTTGTTTATCGACTCCACACGCTGGCCACATCAAGCACCGAGCCCCACCCAATATCCGACACCAGGACATCATTTTCTCTGCAGACCGACCCACCCACATAGAATTGTTTCCGAGAGCCGATACGTTACCTGCAAAATAACATCAATTTATTGAATCGTTTTCATGACTCCAGGGTACTAGGGCTATTAGGCTTCTCCCTGTATCAAGGAATTTGTCTACATGTCTATTCAACATTTATAGAAAAGGAAACCATGCCATGAATTAAGAAGGATATATTTTTATTTTCATTTTGCGATGCGTCTCTCAAATCACTTTTTAGCCTTCCTACCTAATGAAAGCCTATAGCCGACACAAAACAATACCTTTACATTCAATATCGTTTCGATCATCAAATAGTTTAGGCCTAATTCAACTTCAATAAACTAGTCCCGAAATGGAATATGGAAGAATAGGCTACTCACATTTTTACCAGCCGTATTGGTTTACAAGTCATATAGGATGCATATGGTATGATGAACGGATGTAATCCATCCTTAAGAGTCTATTGACGCACCAGTGCGTCCATCCAAGTAACATAATAAAAAATCCCAATCAGAATCCGTCAATTGAAACTGGAGGTATTATGGGCTGCATCTCAATCCATTCTGCCTCGCTGCTCACAGAATTCTCAACACAATGCAACACAACAAGCTACTGGGTTTGTGAAAAGTCTATTATCTTGATTTAAAATGTTTCCCGAACCGCGAGCCCACCCAGGGGTTGAAAAATGTTTTCATTCCACCTGCCAGTATATATTTTTGCACCTCACCCGCGGGAAACTGTGGGTGTCGGACCCCGATGCAAGACTCTACCACACACACACAAGCACACAAACACAAACACACACAAACACACACACACACACACAAGCACACAAACACAAACACACACAAACACACACACACACACACATACACACACACACACATACACACACACATACACACACACACACACACAAACACTTGTTCTGACTCTGTTGTGTGCTACAGGGAGCTAAAGGAGACAACGGCAACCCCGGTCCTAAAGGCGATAGGGGAAGACAGGGCGACCCCGGCATCGAGGGTCCCATCGGTCACCCAGGAGTCAAGGCAAGTCTCCAGGCTCCTTCCATTCACACACACGACCAGTAATAATGTCTTAAATACACTGCCCTTAATGTCTTTAAATACACTGCCCTTAACAATGTCTTTAAATACACTGCAGGTAATGATGTATGGAAAAGCTAGAGGCGTGGCTACTAGTAATAATGTCTTCATCTGTAGTGACTCAACCAGTAATACTGAAGGTCTGACTGGTTCTTTTCTCTCTTGCGCTTCTACAGGGTGAAATAGGTATCAAAGGTGAAAAGGTGAGGTCATCATTTATTATCCATTGATTATCTATTGATAATTGGTTATAAGACCTGCTCATCATGTGACTGAAGCACAGGAGGTTGGTGGCATCTTAATTTGGGAGGACGGGCTCGTGGTAATGTCTGGAGTGGAGTGGTAGCAAATACATCAAACACATGGTTTCCATGGTTTCCAGGTGGTTTCCATGGTTTCCAGGTGGTTTCCATGGTTTCCATGGTTTCCAGGTGGTTGATGCCATTCCATTCGCTCCGTTCCAGACATTATTATGAGCCGTCCTCCCCTCACCAGCCTCTACTGGACTGAAGGTAGTCAAGGTGAAAGGTTATGGATTATTGCTGTGTGTTTTCAGGGGGAGATCGGAGCTGAGGGGAAGAAGGGTGTGGCCGGCCTCGCTGGACGCAACGGGACAGACGGACAGAAGGGGAAGATCGGACGCATCGGCGCTCCCGGCTGCAAAGGAGATCCAGGAGACAGGGTATGTTCTGAGAAACCTGACTAGATCCAGGAGACCGGGTATGTTCTGAGAAACCTGACTAGATCCAGGAGACCGGGTATGTTCTGAGAAACCTGACTAGATCCAGGAGACAGGGTATGTTCTGAGAAACCTGACTAGACCCAGGAGACAGGGTATGTTCTGAGAAACCTGACTAGACCCAGGGTATGTTCTGAGAAACCTGACTAGATCCAGGAGACAGGGTATGTTCTGAGAAACCTGACTAGATCCAGGAGACAGGGTATGTTCTGAGAAACCTGACTAGACCCAGGAGACAGGGTATGTTCTGAGAAACCTGACTAGATCCAGGAGACAGGGTATGTTCTGAGAAACCTGACTAGACCCAGGAGACAGGGTATGTTCTGAGAAACCTGACTAGATCCAGGAGACAGGGTATGTTCTGAGAAACCTGACTAGATCCAGGAGACAGGGTATGTTCTGAGAAACCTGACTAGATCCAGGAGACCGGGTATGTTCTGAGAAACCTGACTAGATCCAGGAGACAGGGTATGTTCTGAGAAACCTGACTAGACCCAGGAGACAGGGTATGTTCTGAGAAACCTGACTAGACCCAGGAGACAGGGTATGTTCTGAGAAATCTGACTAGATCCTGGAGACAGGGTATTTTCTGAGAAACCTGACTAGACTCAGGGTATGTTCTGAGAAACCTGACTAGATCCAGGAGACAGGGTATGTTCTGAGAAACCTGACTAGACCCAGGAGACAGGGTATGTTCTGAGAAACCTGACTAGACCCAGGGTATGTTCTGAGAAACCTGACTAGATCCAGGAGACAGGGTATGTTCTGAGAAACCTGACTAGACCCAGGAGACAGGGTATGTTCTGAGAAACCTGACTAGACCCAGGGTATGTTCTGAGAAACCTGACTAGATCCAGGAGACAGGGTATGTTCTGAGAAACCTGACTAGACCCAGGAGACAGGGTATGTTCTGAGAAACCTGACTAGACCCAGGGTATGTTCTGAGAAACCTGACTAGATCCAGGAGACAGAGTATGTTCTGAGAAACCTGACTAGACCCAGGAGACAGGGTATGTTCTGAGAAACCTGACTAGACCCAGGAGACAGGGTATGTTCTGAGAAACCTGACTAGACCCAGGAGACAGGGTATGTTCTGAGAAACCTGACTAGATCCTGGAGACAGGGTATGTTCTGAGAAACCTGACTAGATCCAGGAGACAGGGTATGTTCTGAGAAACCTGACTAGACCCAGGAGGCAGGGTATGTTCTGAGAAACCTGACGAGACCCAGGGTATGACCTCAGTGTGTGTAATATATTTACGTGTGTGTGTGTGTGTGTCGGGCAGGGTCCTGATGGTCACTCAGGAGACGCGGGCGATGGTGGTCTTCCTGGAACTGATGGAGAGAAGGTACCCCTATAATCACTATACAACCCCCCTATAATCACTATACAACCCCCCTATAATCACTATACAACCCCCCTAGAATCACTATACAACCCCCCTATAATCACTATACAACCCCCCTATAATCACTATACACCCCCCTATAATCACTATTCAACCCCCTATAATCACTATACAACCCCCTATAATCACTATACAACCCCCCTATAATCACTATACAACCCCCCTATAATCACTATACAACCCCCCTATAATCACTATACAACCCCCCTATAATCACTATACAACCCCCTATAATCACTATACAACCCCCTATAATCACTATACAACCCCCCTATAATCACTATATCAAATCAAATCAAATTTATTTATATAGCCCTTCGTACATCAGCTGATATCTCAAAGTGCTGTACAGAAACCCAGCCTAAAACCCCAAACAGCAAACAATGCAGGTGTAAAAGCACGGTGGCTAGGAAAAACTCCCTAGAAAGGCCAAAACCTAGGAAGAAACCTAGAGAGGAACCAGGCTATGTGGGGTGGCCAGTCCTCTTCTGGCTGTGCCGGGTAGAGATTATAACAGAACATGACCAAGATGTTCAAATGTTCATAAATGACCAGCATGGTCGAATAATAATAAGGCAGAACAGTTGAAACTGGAGCAGCAGCACAGTCAGGTGGACTGGGGACAGCAAGGAGTCATCATGTCAGGTAGTCCTGGGGCACGGTCCTAGGGCTCAGGTCCTCCGAGAGAGAGAAAGAAAGAGAAAATTAGAGAGAGCATATGTGGGGTGGCCAGTCCTCTTCTGGCTGTGCCGGGTGGAGATTATAACAGAACGTGGCCAAGATGTTCAAATGTTCATAAATGACCAGCATGGTTGAATAATAGTAAGGCAGAACAGTTGAAACTGGAGCAGCAGCATGGCCAGGTGGACTGGGGACAGCAAGGAGTCATCATGTCAGGTAGTCCTGGGACATGGTCCTAGGGCACAGGCCAGTTGAAACTGGAGCAGCAGCATGGCCAGGTGGACTGGGGACAGCAAGGAGTCATCATGTCAGGTAGTCCTGGGACATGGTCCTAGGGCACAGGCCAGTTGAAACTGGAGCAGCAGTGGCCAGGTGGACTGGGGACAGCAAGGAGTCATCATGTCAGGTAGTCCTGGGGCAAGGGCTCAGGTCCTCCGAGAGAGAGAAAGAAAGAGAGAAGGAGAGAATTAGAGAACGCACACTTAGATTCACACAGGACACCGAATAGGACAGGAGAAGTACTCCAGATATAACAAACTGACCCTAGCCCCCCGACACATAAACTAATGCAGCATAAATACTGGAGGCTGAGACAGGAGGGGTCAGGAGACACTGTGGCCCCATCCGAGGACACCCCGGACAGGGCCAAACAGGAAGGATATAACCCCACCCACTTTGCCAAAGCACAGCCCCCACACCACTAGAGGGATATCTTCAACCACCAACTTACCATCCTGAGACAAGGCCAAGTATAGCCCACAAAGATCTCCGCCACGGCACAACCCAAGGGGGGCGCCAACCCAGACAGGCCGACCACAACAGTGAATCAACCCACCCAGGTGACGCACCCCCAGGGACGGCATGAGAGAGCCCCAGTAAGCCAGTGACTCAGCCCCGTAACAGGGTAGAGGCAGAGAATCCCAGTGGAAAGAGGGGAATCGGCCAGGCAGAGACAGCAAGGGCGGTTCGTTGCTCCAGAGCCTTTCCGTTCACCTTCCCACTCCTGGGCCAGACTACACTCAATCATATGACCCACTGAAGAGATGAGTCTTCAGTAAAGACTTAAAGGTTGAGACCGAGTTTGCGTCTCTGACATGGGTAGGCAGACCGTTCCATAAAAATGGAGCTCTATAGGAGAAAGCCCTGCCTCCAGCTGTTTGCTTAGAAATTCTAGGGACAATTAGGAGGCCTGCGTCTTGTGACCGTAGCGTACGTGTAGGTATGTACGGCAGGACCAAATCAGAGAGATAGGTAGGAGCAAGCCCATGTAATGCTTTGTAGGTTAGCAGTAAAACCTTGAAATCAGCCCTTGCTTTGACAGGAAGCCAGTGTAGAGAGGCTAGCACTGGAGTAATATGATCAAATTTTTTGGTTCTAGTCAGGATTCTAGCAGCCGTATTCAGCACTAACTGAAGTTTATTTAGTGCTTTATCCGGGTAGCCGGAAAATAGAGCATTGCAGTAGTCTAACCTAGAAGTGACAAAAGCATGGATTAATTTTTCTGCATCATTTTTGGACAGAAAGTTTCTGATTTTTGCAATGTTACGTAGATGGAAAAAGCTGTCCTCGAAATGGTCTTGATATGTTCTTCAAAAGAGAGATCAGGGTCCAGAGTAACGCCGAGGTCCTTCACAGTTTTATTTGAGACGACTGTACAACCATTAAGATTAATTGTCAGATTCAACAGAAGATCTCTTTGTTTCTTGGGACCTAGAACAAGCATCTCTGTTTTGTCCGAGTTTAATAGTAGAAAGTTTGCAGCCATCCACTTCCTTATGTCTGAAACACATGCTTCTAGCGAGGGCAATTTTGGGGCTTCACCATGTTTCATTGAAATGTACAGCTGTGTGTCATCCGCATAGCAGTGAAAGTTTACATTATGTTTTCGAATAACATCCCCAAGAGGTAAAATATATAGTGAAAACAATAGTGGTCCTAAAACAGAACCTTGAGGAACACCGAAATTTACAGTTGATTTGTCAGAGGACAAACCATTCACAGAGACAAACTGATATCTTTCCGACAGATAAGATCTAAACCAGGCCAGAACATGTCCGTGTAGACCAATTTGGGTTTCCAATCTCTCCAAAAGAATGTGGTGATCGATGGTATCAAAAGCAGCACTAAGGTCTAGGAGCACGAGGACAGATGCAGAGCCTCGGTCCGTTGCCATTAAAATGTCATTTACCACCTTCACAAGTGCCGTCTCAGTGCTATGATGGGGTCTAAAACCAGACTGAAGCATTTCGTATACATTGTTTGTCTTCAGGAAGGCAGTGAGTTGCTGCGCAACAGCCTTCTCTAAAATTTTTGAGAGGAATGGAAGATTCGATATAGGCCGATAGTTTTTATATTTTCTGGGTCAAGGTTTGGCTTTTTCAAGAGAGGCTTTATTACTGCCACTTTTAGTGAGTTTGGTACACATCCAGTGGATAGAGAGCCGTTTATTATGTTCAACATAGGAGGGCCAAGCACAGGAAGCAGCTCTTTCAGTAGTTTAGTTGGAATAGGGTCCAGTATGCAGCTTGAAGGTTTAGAGGCCATGATTATTTTCATCATTGTGTCAAGAGATATAGTACTAAAAGACTTGAGCGTCTCTCTTGATCCTAGGTCCTGGCAGAGTTGTGCAGACTCAGGACAACTGAGGTTTGGAGGAATACGCAGGTTTAAAGAGGAGTCCGTAATTTGCTTTCTAATAATCATAATCTTTTCCTCAAAGAAGTTCATGAATTTATCACTGCTAAAGTGAAAGTCATCCTCTCTTGGGGAATGCTGCTTTTTAGTTAGCTTTGCGACAGTATCAAAAAGGAATTTCGGATTGTTCTTATTTTCCTCAATTAAGTTAGAAAAATAGGATGATCGAGCAGCAGTAAGGGCTCTTCGGTACTGCACGGTACCGTCCTTCCAAGCTAGTCGGAAGACTTCCAGTTTGGTGTGGCGCCATTTCCGTTCCAATTTTCTGGAAGCTTGCTTCAGAGCTCGGGTATTTTCTGTGTACCAGGGAGCTAGTTTCTTATGAGAATTTTTTTACTTTTTAGGGGTGCAACTGCATCTAGGGTATTGCGCAAGGTTAAATTGAGATCCTCAGTTAGGTGGTTAACGGATTTTTGTCCTCTGGCGTCCTTGGGTAGGCAGAGGGAGTCTGGAAGGGCATCAAGGAATCTTTGTGTTGTCTGTGAATTTATAGCACGACTTTTGATGTTCCTTGGTTGGGGTCTGAGCAGATTATTTGTTGCAATTGCAAACGTAATAAAATGGTGGTCCGATAGTCCAGGATTATGAGGAAAAACATTAAGATCCACAACATTTATTCCATGGGACAAAACTAGGTCCAGCGTATGACTGTGACAGTGAGTGGGTCCAGAGACATGTTGGACAAAACCCACTGAGTCGATGATGGCTCCGAAAGTCTTTTGGAGTGGGTCTGTGGACTTTTCCATGTGAATATTAAAGTCACCAAAGATTAGAATATTATCTGCTATGACTACAAGGTCCAATAGGAATTCAGGGAACTCAGTGAGAAACGCTGTATATGGCCCAGGAGGCCTGTAAACAGTAGCTATAAAAAGTGATTGAGTAGGCTGCATAGATTTCATGACTAGAAGCTCAAAAGACGAAAACGTCATTTTTTTTTTGGTAAATTGAAATTTGCTATCGTAAATGTTAGCAACACCTCCGCCTTTGCGGGATGCACGGGGGATATGGTCACTAGTGTAGCCAGGAGGTGAGGCCTCATTTAACACAGTAAATTCATCAGGCTTAAGCCATGTTTCAGTCAGGCCAATCACATCAAGATTATGATCAGTGATTAGTTCATTGACTATAATTGCCTTTGAAGTAAGGGATCTAACATTAAGTAGGCCTATTTTGAGATGTGAGGTATCATGATCTCTTTCAGTAATGACAGGAATGGAGGTCGTCTTTATCCTAGTGAGATTGCTAAGGCGAACACCGCCATGTTTAGTTTTGCCCAACCTAGGTCGAGGCACAGACACGGTCTCAATGGTGATAGCTGAGCTGACTACACTGACTATGCTAGTGGCAGACTCCACTATGCTGGCAGGCTGGCTAATAGCCTGCTCCCTGGCCTGCACCCTATTTCATTGTGGAGCTAGAGGAGTTAGAGCCCTGTCTATGTTGGTAGATAAGATGAGAGCACCCCTCCAGCTAGGATGGAGTCCGTCACTCCTCAGCAGGTCAGGCTTGGTCCTGTTTGTGGGTGAGTCCCAGAAAGAGGGCCAATTATCTACAAATTCTATCTTTTGGGAGGGGCAGAAAACAGTTTTCAACCAGCGATTGAGTTGTGAGACTCTACTGTAGAGCTCATCACTCCCCCTAACTGGGAGGGGGCCAGAGACAATTACTCGATGCCGACACATCTTTCTAGCTGATATGCACGCAGAAGCTATGTTGCGCTTGGTGATCTCTGACTGTTTCATCCTAACATCGTTGGTGCCGACGTGGATAACAATATCTCTATACTCTCTACACTCGCCAGTTTTAGCTTTAGCCAGCACCATCTTCAGATTAGCCTTAACGTCGATAGCCCTGCCCCCTGGTAAACAGATTAGCCTTAACGTCGGTAGCCCTGCCCCCGGGTAAACAGATTAGCCTTAACGTCGGTAGCCCTGCCCCCTGGTAAACAGATTAGCCTTAACGTCGGTAGCCCTGCCCCCTGGTAAACAGATTAGCCTTAACGTCGGTAGCCCTGCCCCCTGGTAAAGAGATTAGCCTTAACGCCCTGCCCCCTGGTAAACAGTAGCCCTGCCCCCTGGTAAACAGATTAGCCTTAACGTCGGTAGCCCTGCCCCCTGGTAAACAGATTAGCCTTAACGTCGGTAGCCCTGCCCCCTGGTAAACAGATTAGCCTTAACGTCGGTAGCCCTGCCCCCTGGTAAACAGATTAGCCTTAACGTCGGTAGCCCTGCCCCCGGTAAACAGATTAGCCTTAACGTCGGTAGCCCTGCCCCTGGTAAACAGATTAGCCTTAACGTCGGTAGCCCTGCCCCCTGGTAAACAGATTAGCCTTAACGTCGGTAGCCCTGCCCCCTGGTAAACAGATTAGCCTTAACGTCGGTAGCCCTGCCCCTGGTAAACAGATTAGCCTTAACGTCGGTAGCCCTGCCCCTGGTAAACAGAAACAGTGTATGATCGCTGGATGATTCGCTTTAAGTCTAATACTGCGGGTAATGGAGTCGCCAATGACTAGGGTTTTCAATTTGTCAGAGCTAATGGTGGGAAGCTTCGGCGTCTCAGACCCCGTAACGGGAGGAGTAGAGACCAGAGAAGACTCGGCCTCTGACTCCGACCCGCTGCTTAATGGGGAAAACCGGTTGAAAGTTTCTGTTGGCTGAATGAGCGACACCGGTTGAGCGTTCCTACAGCATTTCCTTCCACAAACCGTGAGAAAATTGTCCGGCTGCGGGGACTGTGCCAGGGGATTTATACTACTATCTGTACTTACTGGTGGCACAGACGCTGTTTCATCCTTTCCTACACTGAAATTACCTAACGATTGCGTCTGAAGCTGGGCTTGCAGTACAGCTATCCTCGCCGTAAGGCGAGCACATCGGCTGCAATTAGAAGTCATCATGTTAATGTTACTACTTAGCTTCGGCTGTTGGAGGTCCTGACGAATCGTGTCCAGATAAAGCGTCCGGAGTGAAAAAGTTGAGGAAAAAAATATATAAATATATGAACGGTAATTAAAAAGTGAAAACCGTAAAGTTGTCAGGTAGCAAAATAGGTTGGCAACAAAACGCATAGCAACTCGAAAACAAGCCTGCAAGTTGTGACCGGAAATGACGTAGCGTCTATAGTCTAACGATGGGCTATACAACCCCCCCGCCTATAATCAATATACAACCCCCCTATAATCACTATACAACCCCCCTATAATCACTATACAACCCCCCCCGCCTATAATCACTATACAACCCCCTATAATCACTATTCAACCCCCTATAATCACTATACAACCCCCTATAATCACTATACAACCCCCTATAATCACTATACAACCCCCTATAATCACTATACAACCCCCTATAATCACTATACAACCCCCCTATAATCACTATACAACCCCCTAGAATCACTATACAACCCCCCTATAATCACTATACAACCCCCTATAATCACTATACAACCCCCTATAATCACTATACAACCCCCTATAATCACTATACAACCCCCTATAATCACTATACAACCCCCCTATAATCACTATACAACCCCCCTATAATCACTATACAACCCCCCTATAATCACTATACAACCCCTATAATCACTATACAACCCCCTATAATCACTATACAACCCCCCTATAATCACTATACAACCACTTCTGTAATCATTAATCCATCTCTATACAATCACAACACAATCACCACAAAATCACTGTACAATCACCATACAATCACTAATCACTGTGTTTCTGTCGGCAGGGAGATCCCGGTCGCTCAGGAAGAGCAGGCCCCCTCGGCCCGGTGGGAGACTCTGGACCTAAGGTACACAGGAAGTCACTTCTTAACCCCTGACCCTCAGACTGTGTCTACCTGACCTCTGTGCTCTTCTCTGGTCATTGTGTCAGGGACCTTGATAGGAAAATTATAGGTAATTGTTTAAAGTTTATAGGTCATGGGTTATGGCTAATAGATCATGGGTTAGAGGTCATGGGTTATAGGTCAGAGTTATGGTTAATAGGTCATGGGTTAGAGGTTATGGTTAATAGGTCAGAGTTATAGGTCATGGGTTAGAGGTTATGGTTAATGGGTTAGAGGTCATGGGTCAGGGTTAATAGGTCATGGGTCAGAGGTCATGGGTTAGAGGTTATGGTTAATGGGTTAGAGGTCATGGGTCAGGGTTAATAGGTCATGGGTCAGAGGTCATGGGTTAGAGGTTATGGTTAATGGGTTAGAGGTCATGGGTCAGGGTTAATAGGTCATGGGTCAGAGGTCATGGGTTAGAGGTTATGGTTAATGGGTTAGAGGTCATGGGTCAGGGTTAATAGGTCATGGGTTAGAGGTTATGGGTAATGGGTTAGAGGTCATGGGTCAGGGTTAATAGGTCAGAGGTCATGGGTTAGAGGTTATGGTTAATGGGTTAGGGGTCAGGGTTAATAGGTCATGGGTCAGAGGTCATGGGTTAGAGGTTATGGTTGATGGGTTAGAGGTCATGGGTCAGGGTTAATAGGTCATGGGTCAGAGGTCATGGGTTAGAGGTTATGGTTAATGGGTTAGAGGTCATGGGTCAGGGTTAATAGGTCATGGGTTATAGGTCATGGGTTAGAGATCATGGGTTAGAGGTCAGGGTTAGAGGTCATGGGTTATGGTTAATAGGTCAGGGTTATAGGTCATGGTTAATAGGTCATGGGTCAGAGGTCATGGGTTAGAGGTTATGGTTATGGTTAATAGATCATGGGTTATGGTTAATGGGTTAGAGGTCATGGGTTATGGTTAATAGGTCATGGGTTATGGTTAATGGGTTAGAGGTCATGGGTTATGGTTAATAGGTCATGGGTTATAGGTCATGGGTTATAGGTCATTGGTTATAGGTCATGGGTTAGAGATCATGGGTTAGAGTTCAGGGTTAGAGGTCAGGGTTAGAGGTCATGGGTTATAGGTCATGGGTTAGAGATCATGGGTTATAGGTCAGGGTTAGAGGTCATGGGTTATAGGTCATGGGTTAGAGATCATGGGTTATAGGTCAGGGTTAGAGGTCATGGGTTATGGTTAATAGGTCAGAGTTATAGGTTAGAGGTCAGGGTTAGAGGTAATGTGTTCAAGGCTATGTCGTTTCTAGCTTTTTGGGAGCCCTACATAAGATTTGGTTGGGAGGGTCCCCCCCCCAAACCCCCTCCTCACGAGCAAAACATTTTATTGACATTTTGAGAGAAAAATGTGCAGCTTTAAAGTCAATGTCCTGCAATTCTACACATTTTAACATGCGTTTGAGATAATATTTAGCCGTTTTTAAGCTAATTTCCTGCCATTCTGCACATTTTGCCATGTCGTTTCTCATGTTAATATGATATCTGAATGAGAGTGACTAGCAAAATCTATGTGGGCCCCCTGTAGGTTAGGGCCCTTGGGCACATGCCTTGTGCCCGGTTAATAATTTGGCCATGATTGCTACAAGGTTTAGATAGCTGGAAGCTGAGGAAGCTGAGACCCAGATTGACTTCCTTTCCTTCTCTTGTGTATTCTACCTCTCAACAGGAAGCCGAGACCCAGACTGACTTCCTTTCCTTCTCTTGTGTATTCTACCTCTCAACAGGAAGCTGAGACCCAGATTGACTTCCTTTCCTTCTCTTGTGTATTCTACCTCTCAACAGGAAGCCGAGACCCAGACTGACTTCCTTTCCTTCTCTTGTGTATTCTACCTCTCAACAGGAAGCTGAGACCCAGATTGACTTCCTTTCCTTCTCTTGTGTATTCTACCTCTCAACAGGAAGCCGAGACCCAGACTGACTTCCTTTCCTTCTCTTGTGTATTCTACCTCTCAACAGGAAGCCGAGACCCAGACTGACTTCCTTTCCTTCTCTTGTGTATTCTACCTCTCAACAGGAAGCTGAGACCCAGATTGACTTCCTTTCCTTCTCTTGTGTATTCTACCTCTCAACAGGAAGCTGAGACCCAGATTGACTTCCTTTCCTTCTCTTGTGTATTCTACCTCTCAACAGGAAGCTGAGACCCAGATTGACTTCCTTTCCTTCTCAAGTGTATTCTACCTCTCAACAGGAAGCTGAGACCCAGACTGACTTCCTTTCTTTCTCAAGTGTATTCTACCTCTCAACAGGAAGCTGAGACCTTGACTGACTTCCTTTTCAAGCGGACTTTGGGCCCTAAGCAGCCACTTATGTCCAGTGCTTAGAAAAGGCACTGGTCAAGGTCATGGGCTCGAGGTCAGGCTTAAAGAATTCTAGGGGTGAAAGCTCATGGGTTAAGGGGTGAATAACCCTGTTGTTGTCTTCCTTCTCCTCAGGGTGAGAGAGGGAGTGCTGGCACACCTGGCTTCCCAGGAAACAAAGGAACGCCAGTAAGAATCTCTACTCTACACACACTCTACCTGTCCAATATATATATCTCTACCTGGCCAATATATATATATATATATGTATAACTTTACCTGTCATATATATATATAACTCTACCTATCCCATATATATATATATAATATATATGTATAACTCTACCTATCATATATATATATATAACTCTACCTATCCCATATATATATATATAATATATATATATAACTCTACCTGTCCAATATATATATATATATATATAACTTTACCTGTCCTATATATATATAATAATATGTTATGCAGGTGAGTGAGGACCCAACAGCGATTCAACAGAAACAGTCTTTTAATGTCCAAACAGGGAAAACATAAATCCTCAATCTTTACAGGAGATGTCCAAACAGGGAAAACATAAATCCTCTATCTTTGCAGGAGAGTCCTCCTTCTAGTAGTAGAGGAGAATTGCAGGGCTAGCGGCAACAGACTGCAGGTCCCTCAGGGTAGGCGCGGGCCGTAGAGGACAGAGACACCTGCTCACACGCAGCATCTAATAAAGAGGCAGATTACGACAGGACGGGACAAGGGCAAAGCAAACAAGAATCCGACAAGGACAGAAGCAGAAACAGAGAGAGAAATAGAGACTTAATCAGAGGGCAAAAGAGGGGACAGGTGTGAGAGAGTAAACGAGGTCGTTAGGAGAATGAGGAACAGCTGGGAGCAGGAACGGAACGATAGAGAGAGAGAGAGTAACCTAAAACGACCAGCAGGGGGAAACGAAGAGAAGAGAAAGCACAGGGACAAGACATAACATGACAGTACCCCCCCACTCACCGAGCGCCTCCTGGCGCACTCGAGGAGGAAACCTGGCGGCAACGGAGGAAATCATCGATCAGCGAACGGTCCAGCACGTCCCGAGATGGAACCCAACTCCTTTCCTCAGGACCGTAACCCTCCCAATCCACTAGGTACTGATGACCACGGCCCCGAGGACGCATGTCCATAATCTTCCGGACCCTGTAGATAGGTGCGCCCTCGACAAGGACGGGGGAGACGAACGGGGGCGCGAAGAAAAGGCTTGACACAGGAGACATGGAAGACCGGGTGGACGCGACGAAGATGTCGCGGAAGAAGAAGTCGCACTGCGACAGGATTAACGACCTGAGAAATACGGAACGGACCAATGAACCGCGGGGTCAACTTGCGAGAAGCTGTCACAAGGGGAAGGTTACGAGTGGAGAGCCATACTCTCTGACCGCGACAATACCTAGGACTCTTAGTCCTACGCTTATTAGCGGCTCTCACAGTCTGCGCCCTATAACGGCAAAGTGCAGACCTGACCCTCT
Organism: Oncorhynchus nerka; assembly: GCF_034236695.1. Classification (NCBI taxonomy): domain Eukaryota; kingdom Metazoa; phylum Chordata; class Actinopteri; order Salmoniformes; family Salmonidae; genus Oncorhynchus; species Oncorhynchus nerka. The sequence continues at coordinate 53,389,684 of NC_088424.1, forward strand.
TCCAGGTGCGCTCACAACGTTGGACAAAAGCCTGAGCGGAGGGGACGCTGGACTCGGCGAGCTGGGACGAGAACAGAGGAGGCTGGTAACCGAGGCTACTCTGAAAAGGAGATAGCCCGGTCGCAGACGAAGGAAGCGAGTTGTGAGCGTATTCTGCCCAGGGGAGCTGTTCTGCCCAAGACGCAGGGTTTCGAAAAGAAAGACTGCGTAAGATGCGACCAATCGTCTGATTGGCCCGTTCTGCTTGACCGTTAGACTGGGGGTGAAAACCGGAAGAGAGACTGACGGAAGCCCCAATCAAACGGCAAAACTCCCTCCAAAATTGAGACGTGAATTGCGGACCCCTGTCCGAAACGGCGTCTGACGGAAGGCCATGAATTCTGAAAACATTCTCAATGATGATTTGTGCCGTCTCTTTAGCAGAAGGGAGCTTAGCGAGGGGAATAAAATGAGCCGCCTTAGAGAACCTATCGACAACCGTTAGAATAACAGTCTTCCCCGCTGACGAAGGAAGACCGGTAATAAAGTCTAAGGCGATGTGAGACCACGGTCGAGAGGGAATGGAAAGCGGTCTGAACCGGCCAGCAGGAGGAGAGTTACCGGACTTAGTCTGCGCGCAGTCCGAACAAGCAGCCACGAAACGACGCGTGTCACGCTCCTGAGTGGGCCACCAGAAACGCTGGCGAATAGAAGCAAGCGTACCCCGAACGCCGGGATGGCCGGCTAACTTGGCAGAGTGAGCCCACTGAAGAACGGCCAGACGAGTAGGAACGGGAACGAAAAGAAGGTTCCTAGGACAAGCGCGCGGCGACGGAGTGTGAGTGAGTGCTTGCTTTACCTGCCTCTCAATTCCCCAGACAGTCAACCCGACAACACGCCCCTCAGGGAGAATCCCCTCGGGGTCGGTGGAGGCTACTGAAGAACTGAAGAGACGGGACAAAGCATCAGGCTTGGTGTTCTTTGAGCCCGGACGATAAGAAATAACGAACTCGAAACGAGCGAAAAACAGCGCCCAACGAGCCTGACGCGCATTAAGTCGTTTGGCAGAACGGATGTACTCAAGGTTCTTATGGTCAGTCCAAACGACAAAAGGAACGGTCGCCCCCTCCAACCACTGTCGCCATTCGCCTAGGGCTAAGCGGATGGCGAGCAGTTCGCGGTTTCCCACATCATAGTTACGTTCCGACGGCGACAGGCGATGAGAAAAATACGCGCAAGGATGGACCTTATCATCAGATTGGGAGCGCTGGGACAGAATGGCTCCCACGCCCACCTCTGACGCGTCAACCTCGACAATGAACTGTCTAGAGACGTCAGGTGTAACAAGGATAGGAGCGGATGTAAAACGCTTCTTGAGGAGATCAAAAGCTCCCTGGGCGGAAACGGACCACTTAAAGCACGTCTTGACAGAAGTAAGGGCTGTGAGAGGAGCTGCCACCTGACCGAAATTACGAATGAAACGACGATAGAAATTCGCGAAACCGAGAAAACGCTGCAGCTCGACACGTGACTTAGGGACGGGCCAATCACTGACAGCTTGGACCTTAGCGGAATCCATCTGAATGCCTTCAGCGGAAATAACAGAACCGAGAGATGTGACGGAAGAGACATGAAAAGCGCACTTCTCAGCCTTCACATAAAGACAATTCTCTAAAAGGCGCTGGAGGACACGTCGAACGTGCTGAACATGAATCTGGAGTGACGGTGAAAAAATCAGGATATCGTCAAGGTAAACGAAAACAAAGATGTTCAGCATGTCTCTCAGTACATCATTCACTAATGCCTGAAAGACAGCTGGAGCGTTAGCGAGACCGAACGGCAGAACCCGGTATTCAAAGTGCCCTAACGGAGTGTTAAACGCCGTTTTCCACTCGTCCCCCTCCCTGATGCGCACGAGATGGTAAGCGTTACGAAGGTCCAACTTAGTGAAAAACCTGGCTCCCTGCAGGATCTCGAAGGCTGAAGACATAAGGGGAAGCGGATAACGATTCTTAACCGTTATGTCATTCAGCCTCGATAATCCACGCAGGGGCGCAGGGTCCCGTCCTTTTCTTAACAAAAAAAACCCCGCTCCGGCGGGAGAGGAGGAAGGGACTACGGTACCGGCGTCGAGAGCTACAGACAAATAATCTTCGAGAGCCTTACGTTCGGGAGCCGACAGAGAGTATAGTCTACCCCGGGGGAGTGGTACCGGAAGGAGATCTATACTACAATCATACGACCGGTGAGGAGGAAGGAAGGTGGCCCTGGACCGACTGAAGACCGTGCGCAGATCATGATATTCCTCCGGCACCCCTGTCAAATCACCAGGCTCCTCCTGTGAAGAGGGGGCAGAAGAAACAGGAGGGATAGCAGACATTAAACATTTCACATGACAAGAGACGTTCCAGGAGAGGATAGAATTACTTGACCAATTAATAGAAGGATTATGACACACTAGCCAGGGATGGCCCAAAACAACAGGTGTAAAAGGTGAACGAAAAATCAAAAAGAAATGGTTTCGCTATGATTACCAGAGACAGTGAGGGTTAAAGGTAGCGTTTCACGCTGAATACTGGGGAGAGGACTACCATCCAAGGCGAACATGGCCGTGGGCTCCCCTAACTGTCTGAGAGGAATGTCATGTTCCCGAGCCCAGGCTTCGTCCATAAAACAGCCCTCCGCCCCAGAGTCTATCAAGGCACTGCAGGAAGCTGCCGAACCGGTCCAGCGTAGATGGACCGACAAGGTAGTACAGGATCTTGAAGGAGAGACCTGAGTAGTAGCGCTCACCAGTAGCCCTCCGCTTACTGATGAGCTCTGGCTTTACTGGACATGAAATGACAAAATTACCAGCGGAACCGCAATAGAGACAGAGGCGGTTGGTGATTCTCCGTTCCCTCTCCTTAGTCGAGATGCGAATACCCCCCAGCTGCATGGGCTCAGCACCTGAGCCACTGGAGGAAGATGGTAGTGATGCGGAGAGGGGGGGAAACGGATAACGCGAGCTCTCTTCCACGAGCTCGGTGACGAAGATCTACCCGTCGTTCTATACGAATAGCGAGTTCAATCAAAGAATCCACGCTGGAAGGAACCTCCCGGGAGAGAATCTCATCCTTTACCTCCGCGTGGAGACCCTCCAGAAAACGAGCGAGCAACGCCGGCTCGTTCCAGTCACTGGAGGCAGCAAGAGTGCGAAACTCTATAGAGTAGTCCGTTATGGATCGATTCCCTTGACATAGGGAAGACAAGGCCCTGGAAGCTTCTTTCCCAAAAACTGAACGATCAAAAACCCGTATCATCTCCTCCTTAAAGTTCTGATACTGGTTAGTACACTCAGCCCTTGCCTCCCAGATTGCCGTGCCCCACTCACGAGCCCGTCCAGTAAGGAGAGATATGACATAGGCGATACGAGCTGTACCCCTGGAGTACGTGTTGGGCTGGAGAGAGAACACAATATCACACTGGGTGAGGAACGAGCGGCATTCAGTGGGCTCCCCAGAGTAACACGGTGGGTTATTAATTCTGGGCTCCGGAGACTCGGAAGCCCTGGAAGTAGCCGGTGGATCGAGGCGGAGATTGTGAATATGTTTCGAGAGGTCGGAGACTTGGGCGGCCAGGGTCTCAACGGCATGTCGAGCAGCAGACAATTCCTGCTCGTGTCTGCCTAGCATCGCTCCCTGGATCTCGACGGCTGAGTAGAGAGGATCCGAAGTCGCTGGGTCCATTCTTGGTCGGATTCTTCTGTTATGCAGGTGAGTGAGGACCCAACAGCTATTCAACAGAAACAGTCTTTTAATGTCCAAACAGGGAAAACATAAATCCTCAATCGTTACAGGAGATGTCCAAACAGGAAAACATAAATCCTCTATCTTTGCAGGAGAGTCCTCCTTCTAGTAGTAGAGGAGAATTGCAGGGCTAGCGGCAACAGACTGCAGGTCCCTCAGGGTAGGCGCGGGCCGTAGAGGACAGAGACACCTGCTCACACGCAGCATCTAATAAAGAGGCAGATTACGACAGGACGGGACAAGGGCAAAGCAAACAAGAATCCGACAAGGACAGAAGCAGAAACAGAGAGAGAAATAGAGACTTAATCAGAGGGCAAAAGAGGGGACAGGTGTGAGAGAGTAAACGAGGTCGTTAGGAGAATGAGGAACAGCTGGGAGCAGGAACGGAACGATAGAGAGAGAGAGAGTAACCTAAAACGACCAGCAGGGGGAAACGAAGAGAAGAGAAAGCACAGGGACAAGACATAACATGACATAATATATATATATATATATATGTATAACTCTACCTATCCCATATATATATATATATATAATATATATGTATACCTCTACCTATCCCATATATATATATATAATATATATGTATACTCTACCTATCCCATATATATATATAATATATATGTATAACTCTACCTATCCATATATATATATATATATATATATATATGTATACTCTACCTATCCCATATATATATATATAATATATATGTATAACTCTACCTATCCCATATATATATATATAATATATATGTATAACTCTACCTATCCCATATATATATATATAATATATATGTATAACTCTACCTATCCCATATATATATATATAATATATATGTATAACTCTACCTATCCCATATATATATATAACTACATGTCCCATATATACAGCTCTGGAAAAAATTAAGAGACCACTTCAAAATTATCAGTTTCTCTGGTTTTACTGTTTATAGGTATGTGTTTGGATAAAATTAACATTTTTGTTTTATTCGCAGAGAATGACAGCTGGTCAAAATGTTTTCAAAAAGATGCAGTGTTGTCAGACCTCAAATAATGCAAAGAGAATAAGTTCCTATTCATTTTTAAACAACACAATACTAATATTTTAACTTAAGAAGAGTTCAGAAAAAAATATTGGTGGAAAAACCCTGTTTTCAAATCACAGCTTTCATGCGTCTTGGCCTGCTCTCCACCAATCACAGCTTTCATGCGTCTTGGTTCTCCACCAATCACAGCTTTCATGTGTCTTGGCCTGTTCTCCACCAATCACAGCTTTCATGTGTCTTGGCCTGTTCTCCACCAATCACAGCTTTCATGTGTCTTGGCCTGCTCTCCACCAATCACAGCTTTCATGTGTCTTGGCCTGTTCTCCACCAATCACAGCTTTCATGTGTCTTGGCCTGCTCTCCACCAATCACAGCTTTCATGTGTCTTGGCCTGCTCTCCACCAATCACAGCTTCTCCACCAATCACAGCTTTCATGTCTTGGCCTGCTCTCCACCAATCACAGCTTTCATGCGTCTTGGCCTGCTCTCCACCAATCACAGCTTTCATGCGTCTTGGCCTGCTCTCCACCAATCACAGCTTTCATGCGTCTTGGCCTGTTCTCCACCAATCACAGCTTCTCCACCAATCACAGCTTTCATGCGTCTTGGCCTGCTCTCCACCAATCACAGCTTTCATGTGTCTTGGCCTGTTCTCCACCAATCACAGCTTTCATGCGTCTTGGCCTGTTCTCCACCAATCACAGCTTTCATGTGTCTTGGCCTGCTCTCCACCAATCACAGCTTTCATGCGTCTTGGCCTGTCTTCACAGCTTTTGTGTCTTGGCCTCTCCACCAATCACAGCTTCTCCACCAATCACAGCTTTCATGTGTCTTGGCCTGCTCTCCACCAATCACAGCTTTCATGCGTCTTGGCCTGCTCTCCACCAATCACAGCTTTCATGCGTCTTGGCCTGCTCTCCACCAATCACAGCTTTCATGCGTCTTGGCCTGCTCTCCACCAATCACAGCTTTCATGCGTCTTGGCCTGCTCTCCACCAATCACAGCTTTCATGCGTCTTGGCCTCTCCACCAATCACAGCTTTCATGCGTCTTGGCCTGCTCTCCACCAGTCTTTCACATTGATGTTGGGTGACTTTATGCCACTCTTGGCACAAACATTCAAGCAGCTCAGCTTTGGTTGATGGCTTGTGACCATCCGTCTTCCTCTTGATCACATTCCAGAGGTTTTCCAACGGGGTTCAGGTCTGGAGATTGGGCTGGCCATGATAGGGTCTTGATCTGGTGGTTTTCAATGGGGTTCAGGTCTGGAGATTGGGCTGGCCATGACAGGGTCTTGATCTGGTGGTCCTCCATCCACACCTTGATTGTCCTGCCTGTGTGGCATGGAATAGCCTTCAGTTCTCAGAACAAGAATAGACTGACGAGTTTCAGAAGAAAGGTCTTTGTTTCTGGCCATTTTGAGCCAGTAATCGAAGCCACAAATGCTGATGCTCCAGATACTCAACTAGTCTTCTTTAATCAGAAAAACAGTTTTCAGCTGTGCTAACATAATTGCAAAAGGGTTTTCTAATGATCAATTAGCCTTTTAAAATGATAAACTTGGATTAGCTAACACAACGTGCCATTGGAACACAGGAGTGATGGTTGCTGATAATGAGCCTCTGTACACCTATGTAGATATTCCATAAAAAATCTTCAGTTTCCAGCTACAATAGTCATTTACAACATTAACAATGTCTACACTGTATTTCTGATCAATTTGATGTTATTTTAATGGACAAAAAATGTAATTTTCTTTCAAAAACAAGGAATTTTTTTAAGTGATATACTCAGTCGTGGCCGAAAGTTTTGAGAATGACACAAATATACATTTTCACAAAGTCTGCTGCCTCAGTTTGTATGATGGCAATTTGCATATACTCCAGAATGTTATTAAAAGTGATCAAATGAATTGCCATTAATTGCAAAGTCCCTCTTTGCCATGCAAATTAATTCAATCCCCCAAAAACATTTCCACTGCATTTCAACCCTGCCACAAAAGGACCAGCTGACATCATGTCAGTGATTCTCTCGTTAACACAGGTGTGCGTGTTGATGAGGACAAGGCTGGAGATCATTCTGTCATGCTGATTGAGTTTGAATAACAGACTGGAAGCTTCAAAAGGAGGGTGGTGCTTGGAATCATTGTTCTTCCTCTGTCAACCATGGTTACCTGCAAGGAAACATAGCTTTGCACAAAAACGGCTTCACAGGCAAGGATATTGCTGCCAGTAAGATTGCACCTAAATCAACCATTTATTGGATCATCAAGAACTTCAAGGAGAGCGGTTCAATTGTTGTGAAGGCTTCAGGGCGCCCAAGAAAGTCCAGCAAGCGCCAGGACCGTCTCCTAAAGTTGATTCAGCTGCGGGATTGGGGCACCACAAGTACAGAGCTTGCTCAGGAATGGCAGCAGGCAGGTGTGAGTGCATCTACATGCACAGTGAGGCAAAGACTTTTGGAGGATGACCTAGTGGGCAGCAAAGAAGGGCAGCAAAGAAGCCACTTCTCTCCAGGAAAAACATCAGGGACAGACTGATATTCTGCAAAAGGTACAGGGATTGGACTGCTGAGGACTGGGGTAAAGTCATTTTCTCTGAATCCCCTTTCCGATTGTTTGGGGCTTCCGGGAAAAAGCTTGTCCGGAGAAGACAAGGTGAGCGCTACCATCAGTCCTGTGTCAAGCCAACAGTAAAGCATCCTGAGACCATTCATGTGTGGGGTTGCTTCTCAGCCAAGGGAGTGGGCTCACTCACAATGTTGCCTAAGAACACAGCAATGAATAAAGAATGGTACCAACACATCCTCCGAGATCAACTTCTCCCAACCATCCAGGAACAGTTTGGTGACAAACAATGCCTTTTCCAGCATGATGGAGCACCTCGCCATAAGGTAAAAGTGATAACTAAGTGGTTCGGGGAACAAAACATCACAATTTTGGGTCCATGGCCAGGAAACTCCCCAGACCTTAATCCCATTGAGAATGTGTGGTCAATCCTCAAGAGGCAGGTGGACAAACAAAAACCCACAAATTCTGACAAACTCCAAGCATTGATTATGCAAGAATGGGCTGCCATCAGTCAGGGTGTGGCCCAGAAGTTAATTGACAGCATGCCAGGGCAGATTGCAGAGGTCTTGAAAAAGAAGGGTCAACACTGCAAATGTTGACTCTTTGCATCAACTTCATGTAATTGTCAATAAAAGCCTTTGACACTTATGAAATGCTTGTAATTATACTTCAGTATTCCATAGTAACATCTGACAAAAATATCTAAAGACACTGAAGCAGTAAACTTTCTGAAAATGTATACTTGTGTCATGCTCAAAACTTTTGGCCACGACTGTAGGCTATTATATATATACTGTACAGTTGAAGTCGGAACTTGATTTTCAACCACTCCACAGATTTCTTGTTAACAAACTATAGTTTTGGCAAGTCGGTTAGGACATCTACTTTGTGTATGACACAAGTCATTTTTCCAACAATTGTTTACGGACAGATTATTTCACTTATAATTCACTGTGTCACAATTCCAGTGGGTCAGAAGTTTACATACACTAAGTTGACTGTGCCTTTAAACAGCTTGGAAAATTCCAGGAAATTAGGCCATGGCTTTAGAAGCTTCTGATTAACATCATTTGAGTCAATATGATGTGTACCTGTGGATGTATTTCAAGGCCTACTTTCAAACTCAGTGCCTCTTTGATTGACATCATGGGAAAATCAAAAGAAATCAGCCAAGACCTCAGAAAAAAGATTGTGGACCTCCACAAGTCTGATTCATCCTTGGAAGCAATTTCCAAATGCCTGAAGGTACCACATTCATCTATACAAACAATAGTACGCAAGTATAAATACCATGGGACCACGCAGCCGTCATACCGCTCAGGAAGGAAACGCATTCTGTCTCCTAGAGATGAACATACTTTGGTGCAAAAGGTACAAATCAATCCCAGAACAACAGCAAAGGACCTTGTGAAGATGCTGGAGGAAACGGGTACAAAAGTATCTATATCCACAGTAAAACGAGTCCTGTATCGACATAACCTGAAAGGCCGCTCAGCAAGTAAGAAGCCACTGCTCCAAAACCGCCATAAAAAGCCAGACTACGTTTTGCAGCTGCACATGGGGACAAAGATCATGTCCTCTGGTCTGATGAAACAAAAATAGAACTGTTTGGCCATAATGACCATTGTTATGTTTGGAGGAAAAGGGGGAGGCTTGCAAGCCGTGCATGGGGGTGGCAGCATCATGTTGTGGGGGTGCTTTGCTGCAGGAAGGACTGGTGCACTTCACAAAATAGATTGCATCATGAGGAAAGAAAATTATGTGGATATATTGAAGCAACATCTCAAGACATCAGTCAGGAAGTTAAAGCTTGGTCGCAAATGGGTCTTCCAAATGAACAATGACCCCAAGCATACTTCCAAAGTTGTGGGAAAATGGCTTAAGGACAACAACGTCAAGGTATTGGAGTGGCCATCACAAAGCCCTGACCTCAATACCATAGAGAATTTGTGGGCAGAACTGAAAAAGCGTGTGCGAGCAAGGAGGCCTACAAACTTGACTCAGTTACACCAGCTCCGTCAGGAGGAATGGGCCAAAATTCACCCAACTTATTGTGGGAAGCTTGTGAAAGGCTACCTGAAACGTTTGACCCAAGTTAAACATTTTAAAGGCAATGCTACCAAATACTAATTGAGTGTGTGTAAACCTCTGACCCACTGGGAATGTGATGAAAGAAATAAAAGCTGAAATAAATCATTCTCTCTACTATTATTCTGACATTTCACATTCTTAAAATAAAGTGTTGATCCCAACTGACCTAAGACAGGACATTTTTACTAGGATTAAATGTCAGGAATTGTGAAAAACAGAGTTTAAATATATCTGGCTAAGGTGTATGCAAACTTCTGACTTCAACTGTATAACTCTACTTGTCCTATATATATATATATATATATATATATAACTCTACTTGTCCTATATATATATCTATATATATATGTATAACTCTACTTGTCCTATATATATATATATATATATATATATATGTATAACTCTACTTGTCCTATATATATATCTATATATATATGTATAACTCTACTTGTCCTATATATATATCTATATATATATATATAACTCTACTTGTCCTATATATATATCTATATATATATGTATAACTCTACTTGTCCTATATATATATATATATATATGTATAACTCTACTTGTCCTATATATAAGAACCTTGGCGTGATCCTGGACAACACCCTGTCGTTCTCAAATAACATCAAGGCGGTGGCCCGTTCCTGTAGGTTCATGCTCTACAACATCCGCAGAGTACGACCCTGCCTCACACAGGAAGCGGCGCAGGTCCTAATCCAGGCACTTGTCATCTCCCGTCTGGATTACTGCAACTCGCTGTTGGCTGGGCTCCCTGCCTGTGCCATTAAACCCCTACAACTCATCCAGAATGCCGCAGCCCGTCTGGTGTTCAACCTTCCCAAGTTCTCTCACGTCACCCCGCTCCTCCGCTCTCTCCACTGGCTTCCAGTTGAAGCTCGCATCCGCTACAAGACCATGGTGCTTGCCTACGGAGCTGTGAGGGGAACGGCACCTCAGTACCTCCAGGCTCTGATCAGGCCCTACACCCAAACAAGGGCACTGCGTTCATCCACCTCTGGCCTGCTCGCCTCCCTACCACTGAGGAAGTACAGTTCCCGCTCAGCCCAGTCAAAACTGTTCGCTGCTCTGGCCCCCAATGGTGGAACAAACTCCCTCACGACGCCAGGACAGCGGAGTCAATCACCACCTTCCGGAGACACCTGAAACCCCACCTCTTTAAGGAATACCTAGGATAGGATAAAGTAATCCTTCTCACCCCCCTTAAAAGACCTAGATGCACTATTGTAAAGTGGCTGTTCCACTGGATGTCATAAGGTGAAAGCACCAATTTGTAAGTCGCTCTGGATAAGAGCGTCTGCTAAATGACTTAAATGTAAATGTAAATGTATATATATATATATATCTATATATATATATATATATAACTCTACTTGTCCTATATATATATATATATATATACTTGTATATATGGGTGTGTCCAAACTTTTGACTGGTACTGTACTGGAAAAGGTCAAGGGGTCTGAATACTTTCTGAATACTGTATTTAAAGTTTCCTACATAGAAGGGGTCTGAATATATGCACTGTATTTAAAGGGTATGACTGGTACATAGAAGGGGTCTGAAACTTTCTGAATTGTATTTAAACTGGTACTGTACATAGAATGAGGCTGTAATGTAACAAAATGAATGCACTGTATTTAAAAAAGGTCAAGGGGTCTGAATACTTTCTGAATGCACTGTATTTAAAGTTTCCTATGGTATGACTGGTACATAGAAGGGGTCTGAATACTTTCTGAATGCACTGTATTTAAAGTTTCCTATGGTATGACTGGTACATAGAAGGGGTCTGAATACTTTCTGAATGCACTGTATTTAAAGTTTCCTATGGTATGACTGGTACATAGAAGGGGTCTGAATAATTTCTGAATGCACTGTATATAATAATATATTTGTATAACTCAAGTTTTCCCATTGTATAATGCACTGTGGCTTACCTGTGTGTGTGTGTGTGTGTGTGTGTGTGTGTGTGTGTGTGTGTGTGTGTGTGTGTGTGTGTGTGTGTGTGTGTGTGTGTGTGTGTGTGTGTGTGTGTGTGTTCTAGGGAACCGCTGGAGGCCCGGGAGTCAATGGAGAACTGGTGAGAACCTCTGAAGCACTACATAATGTCAAACACAATGAGATCTATATACATTGGAGATTAGCTCTGTGTCTGATGGTTTGCTGATCAAATCAAAATCAAATTGTATTTGTCACATGCGCTGAATACAACAGGTGTAGACCTCACAGTGAAATGCTGAATACAACAGGTGTAGTAGACCTTACAGTGAAATGCTGAATACAACAGGTGTAGTAGACCTTACAGTGAAATGCTGAATACAACAGGTGTAGTAGACCTCACAGTGAAATGCTGAATACAACAGGTGTAGTAGACCTCACAGTGAAATGCTGAATGCAACAGGTGTAGTAGACCTCACAGTAAAATGCTGAATACAACAGGTGTAGTAGACCTTACAGTGAAATGCTGAATACAACAGGTGTAGTAGACCTCACAGTGAAATGCTGAATACAACAGGTGTAGTAGACCTTACAGTGAAATGCTGAATACAACAGGTGTAGTAGACCTCACAGTGAAATGCTGAATACAACAGGTGTAGTAGACCTTACAGTGAAATGCTGAATACAACAGGTGTAGTAGACCTCACAGTGAAATGCTGAATACAACAGGTGTAGTAGACCTATACAGTGAAATGCTGAATACAACAGGTGTAGTAGACCTTACAGTGAAATGACCTGTTGTATAGATAGTAGACCTTACAGTAGCCTGGCATGAAAATGAAGACCTTACAGGAAAAGAAACAATGGTTTAGTAGCATTTTCTAATCATAATCCTGAATACAAAGGTTAGTATCACACCTCATGAAATCTAGTCCAGGTGTAGTCCTCACAGGTTGCTGAATCACAGGTCAGTAGTCTAGTGAAATAGTCCTGAATACAAAGGTTAGTAGACCTCACAGTGAAGTCCTGAATACAACAGGTGTAGTAGACCTCATGTGAAGTGCTGAATACCAGGTGTAGTCCTCACAGTGAAGGTGAATACCACACCTCATGTAGTCTAGCCCATAGTCCTGAATAAGGTTAGTATCACACCTACAGTGTAGTCTGAGTCCATAGTAGACCTATACAGGTTAAATCACCTGTTCATGTAGTCTAGTCCATAGTCCTATAAGGTTAGTATCACACCTCATGTAGTCTAGTCCATAGTCCTATAAGGTTAGTATCACACCTCATGTAGTCTAGCCCATAGTCCTATAAGGTTAGTATCACACCTCATGTAGTCTAGTCCATAGTCCTATAAGGTTAGTATCACACCTCATGTAGTCTAGTCCATAGTCCTGACTATATATAGACTATATTACATGGATTTATTGTGATGGTGTAGGTAGACTATATTACATGGATTTATTGTGATGGTGTAGGTAGACTATATTACATGGATTTAATGTGATGGTGTAGGTAGACTATATTACATGGATTTATTGTGATGGTGTAGACTATATTACATGGATTTATTGTGATGGTGTAGGTAGACTATATTACATGGATTTATTGTGATGGTGTAGACTATATTACATGGATTTATTGTGATGGTGTAGACTATATTACATGGATTTATTGTGATGGTGTAGACTATATTACATGGATTTATTGTGATGGTGTAGGTAGACTATATTACATGGATTTATTGTGATGGTGTAGGTAGACTATATTACATGGATTTATTGTGATGGTGTAGGTAGACTATATTACATTGATTTATTGTGATGGTGTAGACTATATTACATGGATTTATTGTGATGGTGTAGGTAGACTATATTACATGGATTTATTGTGATGGTGTAGGTAGACTATATTACATGGATTTATTGTGATGGTGTAGACTATATTACATGGATTTATTGTGATGGTGTAGACTATATTACATGGATTTATTGTGATGGTGTAGACTATATTACATGGATTTATTGTGATGGTGTAGACTATATTACATGGATTTATTGTGATGGTGTAGACTATATTACATGGATTTATTGTGATGGTGTAGGTAGACTATATTACATGGATTTATTGTGATGGTGTAGACTATATTACATGGATTTATTGTGATGGTGTAGACTATATTACATGGATTTAATGTGATGGTGTAGGTAGACTATATTACATGGATTTATTGTGATGGTGTAGGTAGACTATATTACATGGATTTATTGTGATGGTGTAGGTAGACTATATTACATGGATTTATTGTGATGGTGTAGGTAGACTATATTACATGGATTTATTGTGAAGGTGTATATTAAATAGTTTTTTAAAAATGTAAATGTTCCAAAGGTCTGCATCAGTGGAGATGCTAAATGTGTTTATCTTAATCAACCGTCAATTACTGTGAGACCGACAGTTATTTGCTTGACAATCACTGGCTGACAAAATTTTGTGACGGCCACAACCCTACTGACGACCTCCCTATAAGCTGTCTCATCGTCGTTGGTGATCAGGCCTAACATCGTCGTGTCGTCAGCAAACTTAAGGATGGTGTTGGAGTCGTGCTTGGCCACGCAGTCGTGGGTGAACAGGGAGTACAGGAGGGGACTAAGCACACACCCCTGCGGGGCCACCGTGTTGAGGATCAGCGTGGCGGAGGTGTTGTTGCCTACCCTCACCACCTGGGGGCGGCCCGTTAGGAAGTCAAGAATCCAGTTGCAGAGGGAGGTGTTTAGTCCCAGGGTCCTTATCTTAGTGATGAGCTTTGAGGGCACAATGGTGTTGAACGCTGAGCTGTAGTCAATGAACAGCATTCTCACATAGGTGTTCCTTTTGTCCAGGTGGGAAAGGGCAGTGTGGAGTGCAATAGAGATTGCATCATCTGTGGATCTGTTGGGGCAGTATGCAAATTGGAGTGCGTCCAGATTGTTTTGGATGATGGTGTTGATGTGAGCCATGACCAGCCTTTCAAAGCACTTCATGGCTACAGATGTGAGTGCTACAGGGTGGTAGTCATTTTGACAGGTTACTTTGGTGTTCTTGGGTACAGGGACTATGGTGATCTGCTTGAAACATGTAGGTATTACAGACTGGTTGGGGTGTAGTCTAATGTGATGTTGTCTAAGGGTTGTTGTACTGTTGTGTTGTAGGGGAGAAGAGGAGACTTTGGGCCAATGGGGACCCCGGGAACAGACGGAGTTAAAGGAGACAAGGTATGGCACATACACACTCTCTCACACACACACACACACACACACACACACACACACACACTCACACACTCTCTACCTCCTGGTATTTTGTTGTACGTGTGTGTGTTTGCGTGTTTCAGGGCGAGGCAGGACCCGAGGGGCTGAGAGGACTACCAGGTGAAGTAGGAAACAAAGGAACCAAGGGAGACAACGGACTCCCGGGGCCACGCGGGCTCCCCGGTACTTCAGGAGTGGCAGGGAAGAACGTAGGTCACAGATCATAGCTTCACCAGTCTCACAATGTCTGTGTGGAGGGGGATTCTTGAGTTGTTGGGTTTCTGTGTGTGTGTGTGTGTGTGTGTGTGTGTGTGTGTGTGTGTGTGTGTGTGTGTGTGTGTGTGTGTGTGTGTGTGTGTGTGTGTTTGTGTGTGCGCGTGTACATGTTGGTTACACGGTCATGTTACTACGTTATGGTGATAAGGTGGCCATGTACAGTAACCATGGTGATATTGCTATGGTAACCACATTCTGTGTAACAGGGTACCCGTGGCGACCCTGGTGATGCTGGACCCAGAGGAGACCCCGGCCTTCCAGGACTAAAGGTGTGTGGCTATCATCATTGGGTATTTGAGTGTTCGTCTGGTTAATCTGAGACTCAGCGATACTGTTGCTACGATAGGATGAACTGCAGCGATGAGTATGATGCAAGACGTGGCACTCTCAACGTACGTGTGTACAGGTTCTCTGTGCAGCAACATGATAGTAGTGGGACCAAAACAGCAGAGAAGTTTTAGCTTCACCCTTCACTATCTTGTAGTTTTTTGCGTAACTCTGGTATAGCTGTTGACTTCATACGTGGCTGACTACTGTTTTACTGTGGTGTAATTGATTATTTAATCTCTGTGCTGCATGCTTGCTTGATTGATATGTGTGCTAATTGATTGATCTCTGTGCTGCTGTAGGGTGACGTTGGAAGAGCTGGCTTCAGTTACCCAGGACCAAGAGGACCAACGGTAAACACACAGACATTAGCAGAGTAACGCCTTCCCTGACGCACAGTCTGACCTCTGACCTGTGTGTGTTTGCAGGGAGATCGCGGGGAGAAGGGCGGCCCAGGGCCCAGAGGAGGCAGAGGAGACTGTGGCCCCAAGGGAGGCCCAGGGGGAAAGGGAACCTCTGGAGAAGAGGGAGAACCAGGGCCTCAGGGAGAACCTGGATTCAGAGGACCAAGAGGAGTGGGTGGACGAGATGTACGTAGCCACACACATACCTACAGTTCCTTCACACCGTGGATGAGTGTGTGAGTGAGTGTGTGAGTGAGTGAGTGAGTGAGTGAGTGAGTGAGTGAGTGAGTGAGTGAGTGAGTGAGTGAGTGAGTGAGTGAGTGAGTGAGTGAGTGAGTGAGTGGGTGGGTGAGTGAATGAGTGAGTGTATGGGTGGGTGAGTGTGTGTGTGTGAGTGAGTGTGTGAGTGTGTGAGTGTGTGAGTGAGTGAGTGAGTGAGGTGAGTGAGTGAGTGAGTGAGTGAGTGAGTGAGTGAGTGAGTGAGTGTGTGAGTGAGTGAGTGAGTGAGTGAGTGAGTGAGTGAGTGAGTGAGTGAGTGAGTGAGTGAGTGAGTGAGTGAGTGAGTGAGTGAGTGAGTGAGTGTTATAATATGTGTATGAAAGCATCTCTTTTCTCTCTACAGGGAGATCCAGGTCCCGAGGGAGACCCCGGCCTCACAGTAAGAACCTCTATCCCTCTATGATCATCCCTCTATCCCTCTATATCATCCATATTTGATCATCTCTCTATCCCTCTATATCATCCATCTTTGATCATCCCTCTAACCCTCTATGATCATCCATCTTTGATCATTCCTCTATATCATCCTTCTATGATCATCCCTCTTTGATCATCCCTCTATATCATCCATCTTTGATCATCCCTCTATGATCATCCCTCTTTGATCATCCCTCTATCCCTCTATGATCATCCCTCTTTGATCATCCCTCTATCCCTCTATATCATCCATCTTTGATCATCCCTCTATGATCATCCATCTTTGATCATCCCTCTATGATCATCCATCTTTGATCATCCCTCTATGATCATCCCTCTATGATCATCCCTCTTTGATCATCCCTCTATCCCTCTTTGATCATCCCTCTATCCCTCTTTGATCATCCCTCTATCCCTCTTTGATCATCCCTCTTTGATCATCCCTCCATCCCTCTTTGATCATCCCTCTATCCCTCTATGATCATCCCTCCATCCCTCTTTGATCATCCCTCTATCCCTCTATGATCATCCCTCCATCCCTCTTTGATCATCCCTCCATCCCTCTTTGATCATCCCTCTTTGATCATCCCTCCATCCCTCTTTGATCATCCCTCCATCCCTCTTTGATCATCCCTCTTTGATCATCCCTCCATCCCTTTTTGATCATCCCTCCATCCCTTTTTGATCATCCCTCCATCCCTCTATGATCATCCCTCTTTGATCATCCCTCCATCCCTCTTTGATCATCCCTCCATCCCTCTTTGATCATCCCTCTTTGATCATCCCTCCATCCCTCTTTGATCATCCCTCTATCCCTCTTTGATCATCCCTCTTTGATCATCCCTCCATCCCTCTTTGATCATCCCTCTATCCCTCTATGATCATCCCTCCATCCCTCTTTGATCATCCCTCTATCCCTCTTTGATCATCCCTCCATCCCTTTTTGATCATCCCTCTATCCCTCTTTGATCATCCCTCCATCCCTCTTTGATCATCCCTCTTTGATCATCCCTCCATCCCTCTTTGATCATCCCTCTATGATCATCCCTCTTTGATCATCCATCCATCCCTCTTTGATCATCCCTCTATCCCTCTTTGATCATCCCTCCATCCCTCTTTGATCATCCCTCTATCCCTCTTTGATCATCCCTCCATCCCTCTTTGATCATCCCTCCATCCCTCTTTGATCATCCCTCTTTGATCATCCCTCCATCCCTCTTTGATCATCCCTCTATGATCATCCCTCTATCCCTCTTTGATCATCCCTCTATCCCTCTATGATCATCCCTCTATCCCTCTTTGATCATCCCTCTATCCCTCTTTGATCATCCCTCTTTGATCATCCCTCCATCCCTCTTTGATCATCCCTCTATCCCTCTATGATCATCCCTCCATCCCTCTTTGATCATCCCTCTATCCCTCTATGATCATCCCTCCATCCCTCTTTGATCATCCCTCCATCCCTCTTTGATCATCCCTCTTTGATCATCCCTCCATCCCTCTTTGATCATCCCTCCATCCCTTTTTGATCATCCCTCCATCCCTTTTTGATCATCCCTCCATCCCTCTATGATCATCCCTCTTTGATCATCCCTCCATCCCTCTTTGATCATCCCTCCATCCCTCTTTGATCATCCCTCTTTGATCATCCCTCCATCCCTCTTTGATCATCCCTCTATCCCTCTTTGATCATCCCTCTATCCCTCTTTGATCATCCCTCCATCCCTCTTTGATCATCCCTCTATCCCTCTTTGATCATCCCTCCATCCCTCTTTGATCATCCCTCCATCCCTCTTTGATCATCCCTCTTTGATCATCCCTCCATCCCTCTTTGATCATCCCTCTATGATCATCCCTCTATCCCTCTTTGATCATCCCTCTTTGATCATCCCTCCATCCCTCTTTGATCATCCCTCTATCCCTCTATGATCATCCCTCCATCCCTCTTTGATCATCCCTCCATCCCTCTTTGATCATCCCTCTTTGATCATCCCTCTATCCCTCTATGATCATCCCTCCATCCCTCTTTGATCATC
>NC_088424.1:53415650-53442603 GCF_034236695.1 Oncorhynchus nerka
CACACACACACAGTCTTTTATAACTAACCTTGTCCGATTCAAAATTATATTTTCCCTAACCCTTAACCCGAACTCTAACCCCAAAACCTGACCCTGACCCTAACCATAGCTCCTAACCCTGACTCCTAACCCTAAAACTAACCCTAACTCTAACCCCACAACCTGACCCTGACCATAACCATAGCTCCTAACCCTAACTCTTAACCCAAAACCTAACCCTGACCCTAACCATAGCTAATAACCCTAAAACTAACCCCTAAGCCTAATTCTAACCTTAACCCCCTAGAAATGACATTTAACCTTGTGGGGACCAACAACATGTCCCCTGTCAAAAGTTTGGACACACCTACTCATTCAAGGGGTTTTCTTTATTTGTACTATTTTCTACATGTAGAATAATAGTGAAGACTTCAAAACTATGAAATAACACATGGAGTCATGTAGTAACTAAAAGTGTTTAAAAATCTAAATATATTTTATATTTGAGATTCTTCAAAGTAGCCACCCTTCAAGTGCAGATGCAAAAATCATCAAGAGCTATGATGAAACTGACTCTCAGAAGGACCTTGATGACAGCTTTGCACACTCTTGGCATTCTCTCAACCAGCTTCACGAGGAATGCTTTTTCAACAGTCTTGAAGGCGTTCCCACATATGCTAAGCACTTGTTGGCTGCTTTTCCTTCATTCTGCAGTCCAACTCATCCCAAACCATCTCAATTGGGTTGAGGTCAGGTGATTGTGCAGGCCAGGTCATCTGATGCTGCACTCCATCACTGTCCGTGTTCAAATAGTCCTTACACAGCCTGGAGATGTGTTAGGTCATTGTCCTGTTGAAAAACAAATGATAGTCCCACTAAGCGCAAACGAAATGTGACGGCGTATCGCTGCAGAATGCTGTGGTAGCCATGCTGGTTAAGTGTGCCTTGAATTCAAAATAAATCACTGACTGTGTCACCAGCAAAGCACCATCACACCTCCTCCTCCATGCTTCAAGGTGGGAACCACACATGCGGAGATCATCCGTTCACCTACTCTGCATCTCACAAAGACAAGGTGGTTGGAACCAAAAATCAGACCAAAGGACAGAATTCCACCGGTCTAACGTCTATTGCTTGTTTTTCTTGACCCAAGCAAGTCTCTTCTTCTTTTTGGTGTCCTTTAGTATTGGTTTCTTTGCAGCAATTTGACCATGAACGCCTGATTCACACAGTCTCCTCTGAACAGTTGATGTTGAGATGTGTCTGTTACTTGAACTCTGAAGCATTTATTTGGGCTGCAGTTTCTGAGGCAGGTAACTCTAATGAACTTATCCTCTGCAGCAGAGGTAACTCAGGGTCTTCCTTTCCTGTGGCGTTCCTCATGAGAGCCAGTTAACTCTAATGAACTTACCCTCTGTAGCAGAGGTAATTCTTGGTCTTCCTTTCCTGTGGCGGTCCTCATGAGAGCCAGGTAACTCTAATGAACTTATCCTCTGCAGCAGAGGTAATTCTTGGTCTTCCTTTCCTGTGGCGGTCCTCATGAGAGCCAGTTTCATCATAGCGCTTGGTGGTTTTTGCAACTGCACTTGAAGGGTGGCTACTTTGAAGAATCTCAAATATAAAATATATTTTGATTTGTTTAACACTATTTTGGTTACTACATGAATACATATGTGTTATTTCATAGTTTTGATGTCTTCACTATTATTCTACAATGTAGAAAAAAAAATTTAAGTTAAAAAAAAATAACCTCTCTCTTTGTCTCTTTATCATTCTGTCAGATCCTGTCATCGTGTGTCCTGACCTCCCCTGTAAAACTGGTAAGATTATTCTGAGGATTTTCATTCTGATTTTTAATTGTCACATGCCCTAAGGGCTGTGATTAAAGTTGGTTTTGAACCCTGAACCTGCTGGTTGAGTGCAGTCCAGTCCAGTACTGAACTCGTTCTCCACACTGTCTCGCTTGGTTTGACATCAGAAAACGTTTAAAGGTTTACATGAGCATGGCAGTCCATCACCTTGAGGCTCTACAATGTCCACATAGTAAGAAAGAACTAACGAGGTAGAGAGAGTAGAACTGAGAAGCTACATGCTTGGTGGGTGTACCGGAGGCCATATTAGGTGTACCGGAGGCCATATTAAGTGTACCGGAGGCCATATTAGGTGTACCGGAGGCCATATTAGGTGTACCGGAGGCCATATTAGGTGTACCGGACCGGAGGCCATATTAGGTGTACCGGAGGCCATATTAGGTGTACCGGACCGGAGGCCATATTGGGTGTACCGGAGGCCATATTAGGTGTACCGGACCGGAGGCCATATTGGGTGTACCGGAGGCCATATTAGGTGTACCGGAGGCCATATTAAGTGTACCGGAGGCCATATTAAGTGTACCGGAGGCCATATTAGGTGTACCGGACCGGAGGCCATATTAGGTGTACCGGAGGCCATATTAGGTGTACCGGAGGCTATATTAGGTGTACCGGAGGCCATATTAGGTTTACCGGACCGGAGGCCATATTGGGTGTACCGGAGGCCATATTGGGTGTACCGGAGGCCATATTAGGTGTACCGGAGGCCATATTAGGTGTACCGGAGGCCATATTAAGTGTACCGGAGGCCATATTAGGTGTACCGGAGGCCATATTAGGTGTACCGGACCGGAGGCCATATTAGGTGTACCGGAGGCCATATTAGGTGTACCGGACCGGAGGCCATATTGGGTGTACCGGAGGCCATATTGGGTGTACCGGAGGCCATATTAGGTTTACCGGAGGCCATATTAGGTGTACCGGAGGCCATATTAGGTGTACCGGAGGCCATATTGGGTGTACCGGAGGCCATATTAGGTGTACCGGAGGCCATATTGGGTGTACCGGAGGCCATATTAGGTGTACCGGAGGCCATATTAGGTGTACCGGAGGCCATATTGGGTGTACCGGAGGCCATATTAGATGTACCGGAGGCCATATTAGATGTACCGGAGGCCATAGTAGGTGTACCGGAGGTCATATTGGGTGTACCGGAGGTCATATTGGGTGTACCGGAGGCCATATTGGGAAGTGACCATTTGGGATGTTGATGCGTCGTGTCGCGTTCTTCCGCCCACCATTCTCCCGCTCGTTGCAGGAGGGGGCGTGCCCGTGCCTGACAGCGTGGCCCCTCCCCCCTGGGAGGAGCTTGCGGAGCAAGGCAGCCCCTCAATGGTCCCCTCCTCAGTCGGGGGCGTAGCCAGCCTGCTGGGCAGCCTACGGGAGCAGCAGTATGGGGTTGGCGTGGCGACCATGGCCTACACGGCTCAGCGGGCTAAGCTAGCTCAGCCAGGCGCTGACAGGCAGCAGTGGACACAGCTGTTCATCGACTCCTTCAGGCTGGTCTACGGAGACATCATGGGAGACCCAGCCAAAGCACTGGGGCTGTGTTAATGGGCTGAAAGTGCTAGCTAGCAATCTAACAAAACTAGCTGATGAGCTAATGTTACTGCCTAATGCACTAACGATGCTAGCTAATGAGTTAACAGTGCTAATTAATGGATTAAGGGTGCTAGCGCTGCTTATATTGTCACCTTAATGCTAATATTGTTAGCTATATGCTAAGTGTAAGCTCTGTGCTAATGTTTAATGCTAATATTGTTAACTCGATGCAATCACTTAGTCAGTTTAGTCTAATTTCGCTTGGAATATTTTAAACCTATTTAAGCACTTTTTGTTAGTATGCATAGCTCTGGGAGGATGCTAACAGAGTAGACAAGCTTCAGGCAGGTGGTAAGTTTTGCTGCTACATATCTCATAGCTAACATTTACCACTGTGAACCACTCAAATCCCTCGAACCACTTGCTGAATCACTGCATGATTCCTCAAAGACACCGTTTTTGCAGTTTTGCACATCGCCATAGTTACAGCAGCCATTTTATTTTTCTGTGAATGTTAGTGTTTGGGTTGGTTATGGGCATTACACTTTAGGCCTGTAGGATTATTGGGTAGAGAATATATTGAATCAGTTGGGAAAACAGAGAACGTTTAAAAAAAAGAGAAGTTTACTGTGTTATTTTAGCTCTGAGACTGCAACATGCTTAGCGTCAGCTAAATATAGGTATTATTGGATTAACAATATCCTACAGAGAGAATATCTTAAAGATGTGATCATGTATTTTTAGCAGAGTATGTTTTCCTTTCCTGTCATGTTTGCCTATGTGAAATAAATCATTAGTGTGAAGGGAAACAATGAGTCATGTTGTTGTTGTATGTCTGAGTCCTACTCCAACCATCCTTCAGGTCAGCCATGTTACAGGTCCCTAAAACAGTCAGTAAAATAGCCTTTTGAGTGACTGAAACATCACACACAATATTTTTTCCTGATCAAGATGGTAAATATTTGAGATGTTTTCTTCTTCCTTCGTAGTCTGACAAGACAGACTGAGTGGACGGGGAGCTAGTAGACTGAGTGGACAGGGAGCTAGTAGACTGAGTGGGCAGGGAGCTAGTAGACTGAGTGGGCAGGGAGCTAGTAGACTGAGTGGACAGGGAGCTAGTAGACTGAGTGGACAGGGAGCTAGCAGACTGAGTGGGCAGGGAGCTAGTAGACTGAGTGGACAGGGAGCTAGTAGACTGAGTGGACAGGGAGCTAGCAGACTGAGTGGGCAGGGAGCTAGTAGACTGAGTGGACAGGGAGCTAGTAGACTGAGTGGGCAGGGAGCTAGTAGACTGAGTGGGCAGGGAGCTAGTAGACTGAGTGGACAGGGAGCTAGTAGACTGAGTGGGCAGGGAGCTAGTAGACTGAGTGGGCAGGGAGCTAGTAGACTGAGTGGACAGGGAGCTAGTAGACTGAGTGGGCAGGGAGCTAGTAGACTGAGTGGACAGGGAGCTAGTAGACTGAGTGGGCAGGGAGCTAGTAGACTGAGTGGACAGGGAGCTAGTAGACTGAGTGGACAGGGAGCTAGCAGACTGAGTGGGCAGGAGCTAGTAGACTGAGTGGACAGGGAGCTAGTAGACTGAGTGGACAGGGAGCTAGCAGACTGAGTGGGCAGGGAGCTAGTAGACTGAGTGGGCAGGGAGCTAGTAGACTGAGTGGACAGGGAGCTAGTAGACTGAGTGGGCAGGGAGCTAGTAGACTGAGTGGGCAGGGAGCTAGTAGACTGAGTGGGCAGGGAGCTAGTAGACTGAGTGGGCAGGGAGCTAGTAGACTGAGTGGACAGGGAGCTAGTAGACTGAGTGGACAGGGAGCTAGTAGACTGAGTGGGCGGGGATCTAGTAGACTGAGTGGGTGGGGAGCTAGTGGGCTGAGTGGGTGGGGAGCTAGTGGGCTGAGTGGGTGGGGAGCTAGTGGGCTGAGTGGACGGGGAGCTAGTAGACTGAGTGGGTGGGGAGCTAGTGGGCTGAGTGGGTGGGGAGCTAGTAGACTGAGTGGGTGGGGAGCTAGTGGGCTGAGTGGGCGGGGAGCTAGTAGACTGAGTGGGCGGGAAGCTAGTAGACTGAGTGGGCAGGGAGCTAGTAGACTGAGTGGACAGGGAGCTAGTAGACTGAGTGGACAGGGAGCTAGTAGGCGGGGAGCTAGTAGACTGAGTGGCCGGGGAGCTAGTAGACTGAGTGGACAGGGAGCTAGTAGACTGAGTGGACGGGAGCTAGTAGACTGAGTGGACAGGGAGCTAGTAGACTGAGTGGACAGGGAGCTAGTAGACTGAGTGGACAGGGAGCTAGTAGACTGAGTGGACAGGGAGCTAGTAGACTGAGTGGACAGGGAGCTAGTAGACTGAGTGGGCAGGTAGCTAGTAGACTGAGTGGGCAGGGAGCTAGTAGACTGAGTGGACAGGGAGCTAGTAGACTGAGTGGACAGGGAGCTAGTAGACTGAGTGGACGGGGAGCTAGTAGACTGAGTGGACAGGGAGCTAGTAGACTGAGTGGACAGGTAGCTAGTAGACTGAGTGGGCGGGGAGCTAGTAGACTGAGTGGACGGGGAGCTAGTAGACTGAGTGGACAGGGAGCTAGTAGACTGAGTGGGCAGGGAGCTAGTAGACTGAGTGGACAGGAGCTAGTAGACTGAGTGGGCAGGGAGCTAGTAGACTGAGTGGACGGGGAGCTAGTAGACGGGAGCTAGTAGACTGAGTGGACAGGGAGCTAGTAGACTGAGTGGACAGGGAGCTAGTAGACTGAGTGGACAGGGAGCTAGTAGACTGAGTGGACGGGGAGCTAGTAGACGGGGGCTAGTAGACTGAGTGGACAGGAGCTAGTAGACTGAGTGGGCAGGGAGATAGTAGACTGAGTGGACAGGGAGCTAGTAGACTGAGTGGGCAGGGAGCTAGTAGACTGAGTGGACGGGGAGCTAGTAGACTGAGTGGGCGGGGATCTAGTAGACTGAGTGGGTGGGGAGCTAGTGGGCTGAGTGGGTGGGGAGCTAGTGGGCTGAGTGGGTGGGGAGCTAGTGGGCTGAGTGGACGGGGAGCTAGTAGACTGAGTGGGTGGGAGCTAGTGGGCTGAGTGGGTGGGGAGCTAGTAGACTGAGTGGGTGGGGAGCTAGTGGGTTGAGTGGGCAGGGAGCTAGTAGACTGAGTGGGCAGGAAGCTAGTAGACTGAGTGGGCAGGGAGCTAGTAGACTGAGTGGACAGGGAGCTAGTAGACTGAGTGGACAGGGAGCTAGTAGGCGGGGAGCTAGTAGACTGAGTGGCCGGGGAGCTAGTAGACTGAGTGGACAGGGAGCTAGTAGACTGAGTGGACGGGGAGCTAGTGGACTGAGTGGACAGGGAGCTAGTAGACTGAGTGGACAGGGAGCTAGTAGACTGAGTGGACAGGGAGCTAGTAGACTGAGTGGACAGGGAGCTAGTAGACTGAGTGGACAGGGAGCTAGTAGACTGAGTGGGCAGGTAGCTAGTAGACTGAGTGGGCAGGGAGCTAGTAGACTGAGTGGACAGGGAGCTAGTAGACTGAGTGGACAGGGAGCTAGTAGACTGAGTGGACGGGGAGCTAGTAGACTGAGTGGACAGGAGCTAGTAGACTGAGTGGACAGGTAGCTAGTAGACTGAGTGGGCGGGGAGCTAGTAGACTGAGTGGACGGGGAGCTAGTAGACTGAGTGGACAGGGAGCTAGTAGACTGAGTGGGCAGGGAGCTAGTAGACTGAGTGGACAGGGAGCTAGTAGACTGAGTGGGCAGGGAGCTAGTAGACTGAGTGGACGGGAGCTAGTAGACGGGGAGCTAGTAGACTGAGTGGACAGGGAGCTAGTAGACTGAGTGGACAGGGAGCTAGTAGACTGAGTGGACAGGGAGCTAGTAGACTGAGTGGACGGGGAGCTAGTAGACGGGGGCTAGTAGACTGAGTGGACAGGGAGCTAGTAGACTGAGTGGGCAGGGAGATAGTAGACTGAGTGGACAGGGAGCTAGTAGACTGAGTGGGCAGGGAGCTAGTAGACTGAGTGGACATGGAGCTAGTAGACTGAGTGGACAGGGAGCTAGTAGACTGAGTGGACAGGGAGCTAGTAGACTGAGTGGGCAGGGATCTAGTAGACTGAGTGGGCGGGAGCTAGTAGACTGAGTGGACAGGGAGCTAGTAGACTGAGTGGGCAGGGAGCTAGTAGACTGAGTGGGTGGGGAGCTAGTGGGCTGAGTGGGTGGGGAGCTAGTGGGCTGAGTGGGTGGGGAGCTAGTGGGCTGAGTGGGTGGGGAGCTAGTGGGCTGGTGGGTGGGGAGCTAGTGGGCTGAGTGGACAGGGAGCTAGTAGACTGAGTGGGTGGGGAGCTAGTGGGCTGAGTGGGTGGGGAGCTAGTAGACTGAGTGGGTGGGGAGCTAGTGGGCTGAGTGGGTGGGGAGCTAGTGGGCTGAGTGGACAGGGAGCTAGTGGGCTGAGTGGGCAGGGAGCTAGTAGACTGAGTGGGTGGGGAGCTAGTGGACTGAGTGGGTGGGGAGCTAGTGGGCTGAGTGGACAGGGAGCTAGTAGACTGAGTGGGTGGGGAGCTAGTAGACTGAGTGGGCGGGGAGCTAGTAGACTGAGTGGGTGGGGAGCTAGTGGGCTGAGTGGGTGGGGAGCTAGTGGGCTGAGTGGACAGGGAGCTAGTAGACTGAGTGGGCAGGGAGCTAGTAGACTGAGTGGGTGGGGAGCTAGTAGACTGAGTGGGCAGGTAGCTAGTGGGCTGAGTGGACGGGGAGCTAGTAGACTGAGTGGGCAGGGAGCTAGTAGACTGAGTGGGTGGGGAGCTAGTGGGCTGAGTGGGTGGGGAGCTAGTGGGCTGAGTGGGTGGGGAGCTAGTGGGCTGAGTGGACAGGGAGCTAGTAGACTGAGTGGGCAGGTAGCTAGTGGGCTGAGTGGGTGGGGAGCTAGTAGACTGAGTGGGTGGGGAGCTAGTGGGCTGAGTGGGTGGGGAGCTAGTGGGCTGAGTGGACAGGGAGCTAGTAGACTGAGTGGGCAGGGAGCTAGTAGACTGAGTGGGTGGGGAGCTAGTAGACTGAGTGGGCAGGTAGCTAGTGGGCTGAGTGGACGGGGAGCTAGTAGACTGAGTGGGCAGGGAGCTAGTAGACTGAGTGGACAGGGAGCTAGTAGACTGAGTGGACAGGGAGCTAGTAGGCGGGGAGCTAGTAGACTGAGTGGCCGGGGAGCTAGTAGACTGAGTGGACAGGGAGCTAGTAGACTGAGTGGACGGGGAGCTAGTAGACTGAGTGGACAGGGAGCTAGTAGACTGAGTGGACAGGGAGCTAGTAGACTGAGTGGACAGGGAGCTAGTAGACTGAGTGGACAGGGAGCTAGTAGACTGAGTGGACAGGGAGCTAGTAGACTGAGTGGGCAGGTAGCTAGTAGACTGAGTGGGCAGGGAGCTAGTAGACTGAGTGGACAGGGAGCTAGTAGACTGAGTGGACAGGGAGCTAGTAGACTGAGTGGACGGGGAGCTAGTAGACTGAGTGGACAGGGAGCTAGTAGACTGAGTGGACAGGTAGCTAGTAGACTGAGTGGGCGGGGAGCTAGTAGACTGAGTGGACGGGGAGCTAGTAGACTGAGTGGACAGGGAGCTAGTAGACTGAGTGGGCAGGGAGCTAGTAGACTGAGTGGACAGGGAGCTAGTAGACTGAGTGGGCAGGGAGCTAGTAGACTGAGTGGACGGGGAGCTAGTAGACGGGGAGCTAGTAGACTGAGTGGACAGGGAGCTAGTAGACTGAGTGGACAGGGAGCTAGTAGACTGAGTGGACAGGGAGCTAGTAGACTGAGTGGACGGGGAGCTAGTAGACGGGGGGCTAGTAGACTGAGTGGACAGGGAGCTAGTAGACTGAGTGGGCAGGGAGATAGTAGACTGAGTGGACAGGGAGCTAGTAGACTGAGTGGGCAGGGAGCTAGTAGACTGAGTGGACATGGAGCTAGTAGACTGAGTGGACAGGGAGCTAGTAGACTGAGTGGACAGGGAGCTAGTAGACTGAGTGGGCAGGGATCTAGTAGACTGAGTGGGCGGGGAGCTAGTAGACTGAGTGGACAGGGAGCTAGTAGACTGAGTGGGCAGGGAGCTAGTAGACTGAGTGGGCAGGGAGCTAGTAGACTGAGTGGGCAGGGAGCTAGTAGACTGAGTGGACAGGGAGCTAGTAGACTGAGTGGGCAGGGAGCTAGTAGACTGAGTGGACAGGGAGCTAGTAGACTGAGTGGGCAGGGAGCTAGTAGACTGAGTGGACAGGGAGCTAGTAGACTGAGTGGACAGGGAGCTAGCAGACTGAGTGGGCAGGGAGCTAGTAGACTGAGTGGACAGGGAGCTAGTAGACTGAGTGGACAGGGAGCTAGCAGACTGAGTGGGCAGGGAGCTAGTAGACTGAGTGGGCAGGGAGCTAGTAGACTGAGTGGACAGGGAGCTAGTAGACTGAGTGGGCAGGGAGCTAGTAGACTGAGTGGGCAGGGAGCTAGTAGACTGAGTGGGCAGGGAGCTAGTAGACTGAGTGGGCAGGGAGCTAGTAGACTGAGTGGACAGGGAGCTAGTAGACTGAGTGGACGGGGAGCTAGTAGACTGAGTGGGCGGGGATCTAGTAGACTGAGTGGGTGGGGAGCTAGTGGGCTGAGTGGGTGGGGAGCTAGTGGGCTGAGTGGGTGGGGAGCTAGTGGGCTGAGTGGACGGGGAGCTAGTAGACTGAGTGGGTGGGGAGCTAGTGGGCTGAGTGGGTGGGGAGCTAGTAGACTGAGTGGGTGGGGAGCTAGTGGGCTGAGTGGGCAGGGAGCTAGTAGACTGAGTGGGCAGGAAGCTAGTAGACTGAGTGGGCAGGGAGCTAGTAGACTGAGTGGACAGGGAGCTAGTAGACTGAGTGGACAGGGAGCTAGTAGGCGGGGAGCTAGTAGACTGAGTGGCCGGGGAGCTAGTAGACTGAGTGGACAGGGAGCTAGTAGACTGAGTGGACGGGGAGCTAGTAGACTGAGTGGACAGGGAGCTAGTAGACTGAGTGGACGGGGAGCTAGTAGACTGAGTGGACAGGGAGCTAGTAGACTGAGTGGACAGGGAGCTAGTAGACTGAGTGGACAGGGAGCTAGTAGACTGAGTGGGCAGGTAGCTAGTAGACTGAGTGGGCAGGGAGCTAGTAGACTGAGTGGACAGGGAGCTAGTAGACTGAGTGGGCAGGGAGCTAGTAGACTGAGTGGGCAGGGAGCTAGTAGACTGAGTGGGCAGGGAGCTAGTAGACTGAGTGGGTGGGGAGCTAGTGGACTGAGTGGGTGGGGAGCTAGTGGGCTGAGTGGACAGGGAGCTAGTAGACTGAGTGGGTGGGGAGCTAGTAGACTGAGTGGGCGGGGAGCTAGTAGACTGAGTGGGTGGGGAGCTAGTGGGCTGAGTGGGTGGGGAGCTAGTGGGCTGGTGGACAGGGAGCTAGTAGACTGAGTGGGCAGGGAGCTAGTAGACTGAGTGGGTGGGGAGCTAGTAGACTGAGTGGGCAGGTAGCTAGTGGGCTGAGTGGACGGGGAGCTAGTAGACTGAGTGGGCAGGGAGCTAGTAGACTGAGTGGGTGGGGAGCTAGTGGGCTGAGTGGGTGGGGAGCTAGTGGGCTGAGTGGGTGGGGAGCTAGTGGGCTGAGTGGACAGGGAGCTAGTAGACTGGTGGGCAGGTAGCTAGTGGGCTGAGTGGGTGGGGAGCTAGTAGACTGAGTGGGTGGGGAGCTAGTGGGCTGAGTGGGTGGGGAGCTAGTGGGCTGAGTGGACAGGGAGCTAGTAGACTGAGTGGGCAGGGAGCTAGTAGACTGAGTGGGTGGGGAGCTAGTAGACTGAGTGGGCAGGTAGCTAGTGGGCTGAGTGGACAGGGGAGCTAGTAGACTGAGTGGGCAGGGAGCTAGTAGACTGAGTGGACAGGGAGCTAGTAGACTGAGTGGACAGGGAGCTAGTAGGCGGGAGCTAGTAGACTGAGTGGCCGGGAGCTAGTAGACTGAGTGGACAGGGAGCTAGTAGACTGAGTGGAAGGGGAGCTAGTAGACTGAGTGGACAGGGAGCTAGTAGACTGAGTGGACAGGGAGCTAGTAGACTGAGTGGACAGGGAGCTAGTAGACTGAGTGGACAGGGAGCTAGTAGACTGAGTGGACAGGGAGCTAGTAGACTGAGTGGGCAGGTAGCTAGTAGACTGAGTGGGCAGGGAGCTAGTAGACTGAGTGGACAGGGAGCTAGTAGACTGAGTGGACAGGGAGCTAGTAGACTGAGTGGACGGGGAGCTAGTAGACTGAGTGGACAGGGAGCTAGTAGACTGAGTGGACAGGTAGCTAGTAGACTGAGTGGGCGGGGAGCTAGTAGACTGAGTGGACGGGGAGCTAGTAGACTGAGTGGACAGGGAGCTAGTAGACTGAGTGGGCAGGGAGCTAGTAGACTGAGTGGACAGGGAGCTAGTAGACTGAGTGGGCAGGGAGCTAGTAGACTGAGTGGACGGGGAGCTAGTAGACGGGGAGCTAGTAGACTGAGTGGACAGGGAGCTAGTAGACTGAGTGGACAGGGAGCTAGTAGACTGAGTGGACAGGGAGCTAGTAGACTGAGTGGACGGGGAGCTAGTAGACGGGGGGCTAGTAGACTGAGTGGACAGGGAGCTAGTAGACTGAGTGGGCAGGGAGATAGTAGACTGAGTGGACAGGGAGCTAGTAGACTGAGTGGGCAGGGAGCTAGTAGACTGAGTGGACATGGAGCTAGTAGACTGAGTGGACAGGGAGCTAGTAGACTGAGTGGACAGGGAGCTAGTAGACTGAGTGGGCAGGGATCTAGTAGACTGAGTGGGCGGGGAGCTAGTAGACTGAGTGGACAGGGAGCTAGTAGACTGAGTGGGCAGGGAGCTAGTAGACTGAGTGGACAGGGAGCTAGTAGACTGAGTGGGCAGGGAGCTAGTAGACTGAGTGGGCAGGGAGCTAGTAGACTGAGTGGACAGGGAGCTAGTAGACTGAGTGGGCAGGGAGCTAGTAGACTGAGTGGACAGGGAGCTAGTAGACTGAGTGGGCAGGGAGCTAGTAGACTGAGTGGACAGGGAGCTAGTAGACTGAGTGGACAGGGAGCTAGCAGACTGAGTGGGCAGGGAGCTAGTAGACTGAGTGGACAGGGAGCTAGTAGACTGAGTGGACAGGGAGCTAGCAGACTGAGTGGGCAGGGAGCTAGTAGACTGAGTGGGCAGGGAGCTAGTAGACTGAGTGGACAGGGAGCTAGTAGACTGAGTGGGCAGGGAGCTAGTAGACTGAGTGGGCAGGAGCTAGTAGACTGAGTGGGCAGGGAGCTAGTAGACTGAGTGGGCAGGGAGCTAGTAGACTGAGTGGACAGGGAGCTAGTAGACTGAGTGGACGGGGAGCTAGTAGACTGAGTGGGCGGGGATCTAGTAGACTGAGTGGGTGGGGAGCTAGTGGGCTGAGTGGGTGGGGAGCTAGTGGGCTGAGTGGGTGGGGAGCTAGTGGGCTGAGTGGACGGGGAGCTAGTAGACTGAGTGGGTGGGGAGCTAGTGGGCTGAGTGGGTGGGGAGCTAGTAGACTGAGTGGGTGGGGAGCTAGTGGGCTGAGTGGGCAGGGAGCTAGTAGACTGAGTGGGCAGGAAGCTAGTAGACTGAGTGGGCAGGGAGCTAGTAGACTGAGTGGACAGGGAGCTAGTAGACTGAGTGGACAGGGAGCTAGTAGGCGGGGAGCTAGTAGACTGAGTGGCAGGGAGCTAGTAGACTGAGTGGACAGGGAGCTAGTAGACTGAGTGGACGGGGAGCTAGTAGACTGAGTGGACAGGGAGCTAGTAGACTGAGTGGACGGGGAGCTAGTAGACTGAGTGGACAGGGAGCTAGTAGACTGAGTGGACAGGGAGCTAGTAGACTGAGTGGACAGGGAGCTAGTAGACTGAGTGGGCAGGTAGCTAGTAGACTGAGTGGGCAGGGAGCTAGTAGACTGAGTGGACAGGAGCTAGTAGACTGAGTGGGCAGGGAGCTAGTAGACTGAGTGGGCAGGGAGCTAGTAGACTGAGTGGGCAGGGAGCTAGTAGACTGAGTGGGCAGGGAGCTAGTAGACTGAGTGGACAGGAGCTAGTAGACTGAGTGGACGGGAGCTAGTAGACTGAGTGGGCGGGGATCTAGTAGACTGAGTGGGTGGGGAGCTAGTGGGCTGAGTGGGTGGGGAGCTAGTGGGCTGAGTGGGTGGGAGCTAGTGGGCTGAGTGGACGGGGAGCTAGTAGACTGAGTGGGTGGGGAGCTAGTGGGCTGAGTGGGTGGGGAGCTAGTAGACTGAGTGGGTGGGGAGCTAGTGGGCTGAGTGGGCAGGGAGCTAGTAGACTGAGTGGGCAGGAAGCTAGTAGACTGAGTGGGCAGGGAGCTAGTAGACTGAGTGGACAGGGAGCTAGTAGACTGAGTGGACAGGGAGCTAGTAGGCGGGGAGCTAGTAGACTGAGTGGCCGGGAGCTAGTAGACTGAGTGGACAGGGAGCTAGTAGACTGAGTGGACGGGGAGCTAGTAGACTGAGTGGACAGGGAGCTAGTAGACTGAGTGGACGGGGAGCTAGTAGACTGAGTGGACAGGGAGCTAGTAGACTGAGTGGACAGGGAGCTAGTAGACTGAGTGGACAGGGAGCTAGTAGACTGAGTGGACAGGGAGCTAGTAGGCGGGGAGCTAGTAGACTGAGTGGCCGGGAGCTAGTAGACTGAGTGGACAGGGAGCTAGTAGACTGAGTGGACGGGGAGCTAGTAGACTGAGTGGACAGGAGCTAGTAGACTGAGTGGACGGGGAGCTAGTAGACTGAGTGGACAGGGAGCTAGTAGACTGAGTGGACAGGGAGCTAGTAGACTGAGTGGACAGGAGCTAGTAGACTGAGTGGGCAGGTAGCTAGTAGACTGAGTGGGCAGGGAGCTAGTAGACTGAGTGGACAGGAGCTAGTAGACTGAGTGGACAGGAGCTAGTAGACTGAGTGGACGGGGAGCTAGTAGACTGAGTGGACAGGGAGCTAGTAGACTGAGTGGACAGGTAGCTAGTAGACTGAGTGGGCGGGAGCTAGTAGACTGAGTGGACGGGAGCTAGTAGACTGAGTGGACAGGGAGCTAGTAGACTGAGTGGGCAGGGAGCTAGTAGACTGAGTGGACAGGGAGCTAGTAGACTGAGTGGGCAGGAGCTAGTAGACTGAGTGGACGGGGAGCTAGTAGACGGGGAGCTAGTAGACTGAGTGGACAGGGAGCTAGTAGACTGAGTGGACAGGGAGCTAGTAGACTGAGTGGACAGGGAGCTAGTAGACTGAGTGGACGGGGAGCTAGTAGACTGAGGGGGCTAGTAGACTGAGTGGACAGGGAGCTAGTAGACTGAGTGGGCAGGGAGATAGTAGACTGAGTGGACAGGAGCTAGTAGACTGAGTGGGCAGGGAGCTAGTAGACTGAGTGGACATGGAGCTAGTAGACTGAGTGGACAGGGAGCTAGTAGACTGAGTGGACAGGGAGCTAGTAGACTGAGTGGGCAGGGATCTAGTAGACTGGTGGGCGGGGAGCTAGTAGACTGAGTGGACAGGGAGCTAGTAGACTGAGTGGGCAGGGAGCTAGTAGACTGAGTGGGTGGGGAGCTAGTGGGCTGAGTGGGTGGGGAGCTAGTGGGCTGAGTGGGTGGGGAGCTAGTGGGCTGAGTGGGTGGGGAGCTAGTGGGCTGAGTGGGTGGGGAGCTAGTGGGCTGAGTGGACAGGAGCTAGTAGACTGAGTGGGTGGGGAGCTAGTGGGCTGGTGGGTGGGGAGCTAGTAGACTGAGTGGGTGGGGAGCTAGTGGGCTGAGTGGGTGGGGAGCTAGTGGGCTGAGTGGACAGGGAGCTAGTGGGCTGAGTGGGCAGGGAGCTAGTAGACTGAGTGGGTGGGGAGCTAGTGGACTGAGTGGGTGGGGAGCTAGTGGGCTGAGTGGACAGGGAGCTAGTAGACTGAGTGGGTGGGGAGCTAGTAGACTGAGTGGGCAGGGAGCTAGTAGACTGAGTGGGTGGGGAGCTAGTGGGCTGAGTGGGTGGGGAGCTAGTGGGCTGAGTGGACAGGGAGCTAGTAGACTGAGTGGGCAGGGAGCTAGTAGACTGAGTGGGTGGGAGCTAGTAGACTGAGTGGGCAGGTAGCTAGTGGGCTGAGTGGACGGGGAGCTAGTAGACTGAGTGGGCAGGGAGCTAGTAGACTGAGTGGGTGGGGAGCTAGTGGGCTGAGTGGGTGGGAGCTAGTGGGCTGAGTGGGTGGGGAGCTAGTGGGCTGAGTGGACAGGGAGCTAGTAGACTGAGTGGGCAGGTAGCTAGTGGGCTGAGTGGGTGGGGAGCTAGTAGACTGAGTGGGTGGGGAGCTAGTGGGCTGAGTGGGTGGGGAGCTAGTGGGCTGAGTGGACAGGGAGCTAGTAGACTGAGTGGGCAGGGAGCTAGTAGACTGAGTGGGTGGGGAGCTAGTAGACTGAGTGGGCAGGTAGCTAGTGGGCTGAGTGGACGGGGAGCTAGTAGACTGG
The DNA here is from genome assembly GCF_034236695.1 of Oncorhynchus nerka. NCBI lineage: Eukaryota > Metazoa > Chordata > Actinopteri > Salmoniformes > Salmonidae > Oncorhynchus > Oncorhynchus nerka. Next base: position 53,431,494 of record NC_088424.1, read on the forward strand.
TGGGCAGGGAGCTAGTAGACTGAGTGGGTGGGAGCTAGTGGGCTGAGTGGGCAGGGATCTTACCTTGACGGACAGTTCTTTGAAAACGCCTGTCAAGCAACATGGACTCAGTGAACATTGTTGCAGTCAGATTATCTCAATCAAATGTGCTGATACACAAAGCAACTCAAACAACATTGACATTGCATGCAACATCCAAACCTGTCACACATCATGGTTTCACAAATCATTTGTTTATCCAACTGTTTGGTTACTGTAACAGCATCCATATAGACAACATGTTGGCTATATAATTTAGCTAGCTAGCCCAAATGGCAGTGTCAGCACTGTTTATTTATCAAGCTACCTATATAGTTCATCTGGGGAAAAATGTGTTGTAAAGTTAGTACAGATTGAGGTCATATAGGCATTTATACTGTATGTCAGACAATGTTCATACAGTAAATCAAGAAGTTTTTATGAATCTCCTTTTGATATGTCTTGTGATGTAATGACATGACAATGAGTCTGAGTTTTGGGCAACCCCTCCCCCGCTTTGGTTCCATGCTGGCTGAAGACCTAGCTAACTAGTAATTAGCTAACACCAGATACAAGTGGAAACCTAGAAGTATATTTGCCTAAGATGAATAGAGGAAACGTCTTATTATATTTGCTGACACGCTGCCGTCAAATTTTGGCACTTTACTACCTAGTTGTGTGTGCAAACCATGCCCTCTATTTAAATTAGGTAAGAGTTTAAGACATTACTATTGGTGTCTTAAAATGTGCCTTTTTGTGATGTCACAAAAGGCCCTTAATAATCCCGCCTCCTGAATCCAAGTGTTTGACATGAGGGAGGGGACCAGTCATTTTATGATTCAACTTTATCAATGTAGAAGCAACAGTCATTTTATGATTCAACTTTATCAATGTAGAAGCAACAGTCATTTTATGATTCAACTTTATCAATGTAGAAGCAACAGTCATTTTATGATTCAACTTTATCAATGTAGAAGCAACAGTCATTTTTCATACTTTGATTTGGTTTCATCCAAATATAGTTTTGACTGTTAGGGACCTTTAAGTTTTAGTAAAGTGATTTTAATAACCTGCTTTTAATATCCTTCAGAGAGCATGCAGATAATGGATGGGTAGATCTTTGTTCAGTTATATGCAGTTAAAGGATGGGTAGATCTTTGTTCAGTTATATGCAGTTAAAGGATGGGTAGATCTTTGTTCAGTTATATGCAGATAAAGGATGGGTAGATCTTTGTTCAGTTATATGTAGATAAAGGATGGGTAGATCTTTGTTCAGTTATATGCAGATAAAGGATGGGTAGATCTTTGTTCAGTTATATGCAGATAAAGGATGGGTAGATCTTTGTTCAGTCATATGCAGATAAAGGATGGGTAGATCTTTGTTCAGTTATATGACAAATTATCTGAGAACCCAAAAACAAATTATAAGGTGTTCCTCAGGGTTCGGTACTTGGACCCCTGCAGTTCTTGTTTACATGTTGGCACTTTAATTCCTATACATGGCAGGGATGTCATGGCCATTATAATGACATATATCTGTGGTTATCAATGAACCAAGAGGAGGCTGCTGTAAAACATATCTGTTGTATGTGACAATACATGTATCGTTATTTATTTTTGGCATTTTTTGGCATATAAATATTGGATGACAGCCTGTCAACTTCCTCTTCCCCTCTTCACTCAGGCTAGACAGCCTGTCAACTTCCTCTTCCCCTCTTCACTCAGGCTAGAAAGCCAGTCAACTTCCTCTTCCCCTCTTCACTCAGGCTAGACAGCCTGTCAACTTCCTGTTCCCCTCTTCACTCAGGCTAGACAGCCAGTCAACTTCTTCTTCCCCTCTTCACTCAGGCTAGACAGCCTGTCAACTTCCTCTTCCCCTCTTCACTCAGGCTAGACAGCCAGTCAACTTCCTCTTCCCCTCTTCACTCAGGCTAGACAGCCTGTCAACTTCCTCTTCCCCTCTTCACTCAGGCTAGACAGCCTGTCAACTTCCTCTTCCCCTCTTCACTCAGGCTAGACAGCCAGTCAACTTCCTCTTCCCCTCTTCACTCAGGCTAGACAGCCTGTCAACTTCCTCTTCCCCTCTTCACTCAGGCTAGACAGCCAGTCAACTTCCTCTTCCCCTCTTCACTCAGACTAGACAGCCTGTCAACTTCCTCTTCCCCTCTTCACTCAGACTAGACAGATGATGTTATCTAGCTGTGTGTGTGTGTTTCTGAGCCAGCTGCTGTCAGCTGTGTGTGTGTGTGCGCGAGTTAACGTGTGTTGGTGTGTGTCTATGTATGTTCATAATTCCAGTAGATGCGTGTGTGTCAATGCGTGTGTGTGTCTTCAACGTGTGTGTGTGTGTGTGTGTGTGTGTTTCAGAGCCAGCGGTGGCCAGCTGTGTCCAGCGCCCTGTGGACCTTGTGTTCATGCTGGACGGGTCAGAGAGGATGGGAGTGGAGAACCACCGCCGAGCCAAGGAGTTCATCGAGAACGTGGCGCGCCGCCTCACGCTGGCCAACGGCCAATCAGACGACAGGAACGCCCGCATCGCCCTGCTGCAGTACGGCAGCAAATCAGAACAGAAGGTTGAGTTTTCGCTCACGCACAATCTGACGGTGATCGCTGATTCGCTGGCTGGGATGAGCTACATGGACTCCGCCTCCTCTCTGGGCAGCGCCATCATACACGCTGTCAACAACCTGGTGATGTCACAGGTACAGTCAGATCACGCACACACCCTGTCAACAACCTGGACAGTTCTACCTACAGTGTACACTCTATAACTACACTGTCTCTGTTCTACAGTCGTAATACTGTATAACTATACTGTCTCTGTTCTACAGTCGTAATACTCTATAACTACACTGTCTCTGTTCTACAGTCGTAATACTGTGTAACTACACTGTCTCTGTTCTACAGTCGTAATACTGTATAACTACACTGTCTCTGTTCTACAGTCGTAATACTGTATAACTACACTGTCTCTGTTCTACAGTCGTAATACTGTGTAACTATACTGTCTCTGTTCTACAGTCGTAATACTGTATAACTATACTGTCTCTGTTCTACAGTCGTAATACTGTATAACTATACTGTCTCTGTTCTACAGTCGTAATACTGTATAACTATACTGTCTCTGTTCTACAGTCGTAATACTGTATAACTATACTGTCTCTGTTCTACAGTCGTAATACTGTATAACTATACTGTCTCTGTTCTACAGTCGTAATACTGTATAACTATACTGTCTCTGTTCTACAGTCGTAATACTGTATAACTATACTGTCTCTGTTCTACAGTCGTAATACTGTATAACTATACTGTCTCTGTGTGCTCTACAGGGCAGCCGTCTGGCGCGTCGTAACGCAGAACTGTCTTTTGTCTTCATTACCGACGGAATCACTGCCAGCGAAAGCCTGGAGGAGGGCGTGTCGGCCATGCGGCGGGCTGAGGGTGTTCCCACGGTGATCGCCATGGGGACCGACACGGACCAGGACGTGCTGAGGAAGGTTGCCCTGGGAGACACGTCAGCCATCTTTAGAGGAGAGGACTACGCCACGCTGGGGAAACCCACATTCCTAGAACGCTTCATCCGCTGGGTCTGCTAACCAGCTCGTTAGAGCTAACCAGCTGTGTTTTAACTAACAGTTAAAGGTGCAATCCGTAAGAATCTTTTTAGTAACGAAATAAACAAACAAATCAATGTGTTCTCAGATGTGAAGGTGCTCTGTGCTTTTCAAAGTTTAAGCAAAAAGTGGCAGAACTTGGAAGCTCAACTTCTAGCTCGTCCAAGAGACAAAAGGCACTCCACATTTTTGTATTTTTTAAATAAATTAAATGACAGATTTTACCTTTAACTAGCTAAGCCCAAACAACCAAAGCCTTTCTCATCAGAGAGTTACTGAAGTGTGAAAGAGGTTGCAATTGTAAGTCTTGTTTCTGTTTTTTTTTTTGTATTGTGTTTCTAGAAGAGATCCCTCACTGTGAGGGATCCGTACGTTTTGTATTTTACACTAAAGGTGCTATTCTAGTGGAAGGAGTTACACACAGTCTCGTGTTGCACAAACAGTCAACTCTGTTTATCAAACAGTCTTCATTTTTTAAACAGTTCAGTTTTTCAAACTTTGTAATTTCGATAGAAGTGCCGCTTTATACTTTATTATTCTAGTTCAGGGGACCATCCACTCATTTACACACATCTCTCACACACAAACACACCAATTAGTTCAGGGTTTCAAACTCGGTCCTGTCCTCCTGCTGAGCTAGCTACTCTGAGCTAGCTATTAAACCCAACACACCCATACTTTTACCCAACACCCCCACACTTTTACCCAACACACACACACACACACACACTGAAAATGCATTTGTTGTAAACTGAGCAGTATGTAATAAAGCTAGCTGTGGTGAAACCAGACCTGTGTGTGTTTGTACACATCTGTATTGCACCTGTATTTAAGATTCTAGATGTGAACCATAGGTATCCTGTCTGTCCTCTGGAGTGTCTGGAAGTTAGCCACAACCTGCTGTTTGAAGGGAATGGAAACACTTTGCCTTGACGCCCCCCTATACACATGGAATTATAGATATACCTCTCCTTAATGCAACCACTGGGTCAGATTTCAAATAACCTTTTTGGTACACCTATCCAAACGCTGGTGCTGGTCGACCATTTTTTCGGACAAAAACTTCAAAAGTTATATTACAGGTCGAAAGAAACATTTCAAACTAAGTACAGAATAAATCATTAGGATGTTTTTATCATAAATCTTCAAGAAAGTTCCCAACCGGAGAATACCTTTGAGGAGGAACAGAACGCAGGAAGATATCATGCGTGTGACCTGGAACTGGCTCTCTCTGTAGTCTGATTCATTCCCCTCTCATTCAGTCCCACAACACAGTAGAAGCCTCATTCAAATTTCTATAGATGGTTGACATCTAGTGGAAGCGCTAGGAAGTGAATCTTCATTCATATCGCAATGGGATTTCAATAGGGAATGGTTTGAAAATATACCAACCTCAGATTTCTCACTTCCTGTTTGGATTTCTTCTCAGGTTCTTGCCTGCCATATGAGTTATGTTATACTCACATACATCATTCAAACAGTTTCAGAAACATCAGTGTTTTCTATCCAATACTAATAATAATATGCATATATTAGCAACTGAGACTGAGGAGCAGGCCGTATATTCTGGGCACCTTTCATCCAAGCTACTCAATAGTGCCCCTGCAGCCTTAAGACAATACCTTTAAGACAGCATCTTTAAGACAGCACCTTTAAGACAGCACCTTTAAGACAGCATCTTAAGACAGCACCTTTAAGACAGCACCTTTAAGACAATACCTTTAAGACAGCATCTTTAAGACAGCACCTTTAAGACAGCACCTTTAAGACAGCACCTTTAAGACAGCACCTTTAAGACAGTATATTTAAGACAGCACCTTTAAGACAGTATATTTAAGACAGCATCTTTAAGACAATACCTTTAAGACAATACCTTTAAGACAGCATCTTAAGACAGTATATTTAAGACAGCATCTTAAGACAGTATATTTAAGACAGCATCTTAAGACAGCACCTTTAAGACAATACCTTTAAGACAATACCTTTAAGACAATACCTTTAAGACAGCATCTTTAAGACAGCATCTTACTCCAGCCTGCCAATGGAACATTGGCATCAATCTTTACTCTGGCAATTGAAGACGGCACTACCCGTAGAGCTAATAAACTTGATTCAATATCAAAATCCTAAAAATAGAGATGTTTCTATGTTAAATGCACATGTTTAGTAGAAGTGGATTGAATACATCTATTTGCTTAACTTTAGTGTTTCCATTCCCCTTTAAAACACCTCTTACACAATAAATACTGTAATGACCTGACTAGATCATACAGGAACAATTGTCCAGACTGAGGCTTGAGTTTATGAATTGACGGTTTATTAACCCAACTTTACACGGGCTACTGTTTGGCCATAGCCCGGGCCAAATAAAGGAAGGATACCCTATTAAAAAACCGTGAGCTTCTCTTGTGAAGGCCAGACGTAAGAGAAAGAACAATGGCTAAAACTGGTCTTAACCTCCAATGCTCCCTGCCCAACCCCCCTCCACACCTCTCCACCAACCACCAGGAAGCCCGGCATCAGAACATTCCAGGCATCCCCGCGATTGGCAGAGATGGCCGCCTCGCTTCGCGTTCCTAGGAAACTATGCAGTTTTTGTTTTTACGTGTTATTTCTTACATTAGTACCCCAGGTCATCTTAGGTTTCATTACATACAGTCGAGAAGAACTACTGAATATAAGATCAGCGTCAACTCACCATCAGTACGACCAAGAATATGATTTTCGCAACGCGGACCCTGTGTTCTGCCTTTCAACCAGGACAACGGAATGGATCCCATGCGGCGACCCCAAAAAGAGGGAAACGAGGCGGTCTTCTGGTCAGACTCCGGAGACGGGCACATCGTGCACCACTCCCTAGCATTCTTCTCGCCAATGTCCAGTCTCTCGACAACAAGGTTGATGAAATCCGAGCAAGGGTAGCATTCCAGAGGGACATCAGAGACTGTAACGTTCTTTGCTTCACGGAAACATGGCTCACTGGAGAGACGCTATCGGAGGCGGTGCATCCAGCGGGTTTCTCCACGCATCGCGCCGACAGAAACAAACATCTTTCTGGTAAGAAGAGGGGCGGGGGCGTATGCCTTATGGCTAACGAGACATGGTGTGATGAAAGAAACATACAGGAACTCAAATCCTTCTGTTCACCTGATTTAGAATTCCTCACAATCAAATGTCGACCACATTATCTACCAAGAGAATTCTCTTCGATTATAATCACAGCCGTATATATCCCCCCCCAAGCAGACACATCGATGGCACTGAACGAACTTTATTTGACTCTTTGCAAACTGGAATCCATTTATCCGGAGGCTGCATTTATTGTAGCTGGGGATTTTAACAAGGCTAATCTGAAAACAAGACTCCCTAAATTTTATCAGCATATCGATTGCAACCAGGGGTGGAAAACCTTGGATCATTGTTACTCTAACTTCCGCGACGCATATAAGGCCCTGCCCCGCCCTCCTTTCGGAAAAGCTGACCACGACTCCATTTTGTTGATCCCTGCCTACAGACAGAAACTAAAAAAAGAAGCTCCCACGCTGAGGTCTGTCCAACGCTGGTCCGACCAAGCTGACTCCACACTCCAAGACTGCTTCCATCACGTGGACTGGGATATGTTTCGTATTGCGTCAGATAACAACATTGATGAATACGCTGATTCGGTGTGCGAGTTCATTAGAACGTGCGTTGAAGATGTCGTTCCCATAGCAACGATTAAAACATTCCCTAACCAGAAACCGTGGATTGATTTGCTTACCGCCCAAATAGGTCCACAGACGATGCAATCTCAACCACACTGCACACTGCCCTAACCCATCTGGACAAGAGGAATACCTATGTGAGAATGCTGTTCATCGACTACAGCTCGGCATTCAACACCATAGTACCCTCCAAGCTCGTCATCAAGCTCGAGACCCTGGGTCTCGACCCCGCCCTGTGCAACTGGGTACTGGACTTCCTGACGGGCCGCCCCCAGGTGGTGAGGGTAGGCAACAACATCTCCACCCCGCTGATCCTCAACACTGGGGCCCCACAAGGGTGCGTTCTGAGCCCTCTCCTGTACTCCCTGTTCACCCACGACTGCGAGGCCACGCACGCCTCCAACTCAATCATCAAGTTTGCGGACGACACAACAGTGGTAGGCTTGATTACCAACAACGACGAGACGGCCTACAGGGAGGAGGTGAGGGCCCTCGGAGTGTGGTGTCAGGAAAATAACCTCACACTCAACGTCAACAAAACTAAGGAGATGATTGTGGACTTCAGGAAACAGCAGAGGGAACACCCCCCTATCCACATCGATGGAACAGTAGTGGAGAGGGTAGCAAGTTTTAAGTTCCTCGGCATACACATCACAGACAAACTGAATTGGTCCACTCACACAGACAGCATCGTGAAGAAGGCGCAGCAGCGCCTCTTCAACCTCAGGAGGCTGAAGAAATTCAGCTTGTCACCAAAAGCACTCACAAACTTCTACAGATGCACAATCGAGAGCATCCTGGCGGGCTGCTTCACCGCCTGGTACGGCAACTGCTCCGCCCACAACCGTAAGGCTCTCCAGAGGGTAGTGAGGTCTGCACAACGCATCACCGGGGGCAAACTACCTGCCCTCCAGGACACCTACACCACCTGATGTCACAGGAAGGCCATAAAGATCATCAAGGACAACAACCAACCGAGCCACTGCCTGTTCACCCCGCTATCATCCAGAAGGCGAGGTCAGTACAGGTGCATCAAAGCTTGGACCGAGAGACTGAAAAACAGCTTCTATCTCAAGGCCATCAGACTGTTAAACAGCTACCACTAACATTGAGTGGCTGCTGCCAACACACTGACTCAACTCCAGCCACTTTAATAATGGGAATTGATGGGAAATGATGTAAATATATCACTAGCCACTTTAAACAATGCTACCTAATATAATGTTTACATACCCTACATTATTCATCTCATATGTATACGTATATACTGTACTCTATATCATCTACTGCATCTTTATGTAATACATGTATCACTAGCCACTTTAACTATGCCACTTTGTTTACATACTCATCTCATATGTATATACTGTACTCGATACCATCTACTGCATGCTGCTCTGTACCATCACTCATTCATATATCCTTATGTACATATTCTTTATCCCCTTACACTTGTGTCTATAAGGTTGTAGTTTTGGAATTGTTAGTTAGATTACTTGTTGGTTATCACTGCATTGTCGGAACTAGAAGCACAAGCATTTCGCTACACTCGCACTAACATCTGCTAACCATGGTGTATGTGACAAATAACATTTGATTTGATTTGATAGCAGGTTGATTGGCATGTCGGGACCCCGCGAACACTGGTAAGTACAACACAAGCCATTAATAATAACTGAACACATAACACAGTAATAACGTGGTAAAAAAATATAGAACCTTGTAGGCAGTAAGACAACCTGACCAAGGCTCTGTTATAGAGACATGAATGTGAAGGAAAAAGTCGCGGGGCTGCCGTTTGGCTGAAAAACGAACTACGGCTTGCACCATCGTCAGAATGAGCGGATTTGTCAAAGAGGACGCGCTCTCCCTCAGCTATGTTTGGTCACGCAGGACACCATAGGATGGACCTTGACCACAGTTGATTAGGGTGCCGACTAGTTCGAGTTAGTTAGTTGACATCTGGAATAAAGGTTTGTGTCTGTGCAATTCATCTCAGCCGCGCTGGACAAGAGACTTCGATACATCACTTTTGTGAGTATGTTTACAAAGTCATAAAACACATTGTCCGCATTTTACCCTCTTTTCACGTTCTTTCTACTTAGTAGATTGTATAGTCAACGCGTGAACTGTGCTCCAAGTCGTTTTGAAATCGGAGCATCTACGCCTGCAATTTAACATCACGAGCGGAACCTCTATCATTGCCCAGTCTTGCCACAGCACCGTCATTGTAAATACGAACGTGTTCTTAACTGACATGCCTAGTTAAATAAAGGTCAATTAAACTTAACCGTGAACCGTGGCACTTTGAAGCATGTGATTGGTCTAGTTATGTAAGGGATCAAAGTTGGATGCATGTTTTAAAGAAACGCCCCTCAAGATTAGACTGTGTAGAGTACGAGGATCTTCAACTAGTAGATATAAACCACCTGACTATTGACATTCAATAGCTTTTTCTTGAAGGTTGAGTGATTTAGAGAAATTAGCCCTATTTTTAAAGAGAGAGTTAAACCCAAATACAAAATCTTTGTGACCTTATCTTGAAATAAGTCTATGGACAAGGACACTGCAATCAATCTATGATGTGTTTACCCACTGCCATCAATATGACCATTTCCTGTGCAGATCCTTAGTGTATTGGTGACAATTCCTGCCGCGTATCACTACAACTTTCCACCTGAGAGCAGGGATCCCTGCTTCCAACCTTCCCACTGTTTCTAGAGAACAGGGATCCCTGCTTCCAACATTCCCACTGTTTATAGAGAACAGGGATCCTGCTTCCAACCTTCCCACTGTTCCTAGAGAACAGGGATCCTGCTTCAACCTTCCCACTGTTTCTAGAGAACAGGGATCCTGCTTCCAACCTTCCCACTGTTTCTAGAGAACAGGGATCCTGCTTCCAACCTTCCCACTGTTTCTAGAGAACAGGGATCCTGCTTCAACCTTCCCACTGTTTCTAGAGAACAGGGATCCTGCTTCCAACCTTCCCACTGTTTCTAGAGAACAGGGATCCTGCTTCCAACCTTCCCACTGTTTCTAGAGAACAGGGATCCTGCTTCCAACCTTCCCACTGTTTCTAGAGAACAGGATCCTGCTTCCAACCTTCCCACTGTTTATAGAGAACAGGGATCCTGCTTCCAACCTTCCCACTGTTTCTAGAGAACAGGGATCCTGCTTCCAACCTTCCCACTGTTTCTAGAGAACAGGGATCCTGCCTCCAACCTTCCGACTGTTTCCAGAGAACAGGGATCCTGCTTCCAACCTTCCCACTGTTTATAGAGAACAGGGATCCTGCTTCAACCTTCCCACTGTTTATAGAGAACAGGGATCCTGTTTCCAACCTTCCACTGTTTATAGAGAACAGGGATCCTGCTTCCAACCTTCCCACTGTTTATAGAGAACAGGGATCCTGCTTCCAACCTTCCCACTGTTTCTAGAGAACAGGGATCCTGCTTCCAACCTTCCACTGTTTATAGAGAACAGGGATCCTGTTTCCAACCTTCCACTGTTTATAGAGAACAGGGATCCTGCTTCCAACCTTCCCACTGTTTATAGAGAACAGGGATCCTGTTTCCAACCTTCCACTGTTTATAGAGAACAGGGATCCTGCTTCCAACCTTCCCACTGTTTCTAGAGAACAGGGATCCTGTTTCCAACCTTCCACTGTTTATAGAGAACAGGGATCCTGCTTCCAACCTTCCACTGTTTATGGTTAGATTACTTGTTGGTTATCACTGCATTGTGGAACTAGAAGCACAAGCATTTCGCTACACT
>NC_088424.1:53443103-53473103 GCF_034236695.1 Oncorhynchus nerka
AACAGTCTTTTAATGTCCAAACAGGGAAAACATAAATCCTCAATCTTTACAGGAGATGTCCAAACAGGGAAAAACATAAATCCTCTATCTTTTGCAGGAGAGTCCTCCTTCTAGTAGTAGAGGAGAATTGCAGGGCTAGCGGCAACAGACTGCAGGTCCCTCAGGGTAGGCGCGGGCCCGTAGAGGACAGAGACACCTGCTCACACGCAGCATCTAATAAAGAGGCAGATTACGACAGGACGGGACAAGGCAAAGCAAACAAGAATCCGACAAGGACAGAAGCAGAAACAGAGAGAGAAATAGAGACTTAATCAGAGGGCAAAAGAGGGGACAGGTGTGAGAGAGTAAACGAGGTCGTTAGGGAGAATGAGGAACAGCTGGGAGCAGGAACGGAAGGATAGAGAGAGAGAGAGTAACCAAAAACGACCAGCAGGGGGAAACGAAGAGAAGAGAAAGCACAGGGACAAGACATAACATGACAGTACCCCCATTCTCACCGAGCGCTCCTGGCGCACTCGAGAGGAAACCTGGCATGCAACGGAGGAAATCCCGATCAGCGAACGGTCCAGCACGCCCCGGAGATGGAACCCAACTCCTTTCTCAGGACCGTAACCCTCCCAATCCACTAGGTACTGATGACCACGGCCCCGAGGACGCATGTCCATAATCTTCCGGACCCTGTAGATAGGTGCGCCCTCGACAAGGACGGGGGGAGACGAACGGGGCCAAGAAAGGCTTGACACAGGAGACATGGAAGACCGGGTGGACGCGACAAGATGTCGCGGAAGAAAGTCGCACTGCGACAGGATTAACGACCTGAAAAATACGGAACGGACCAATGAACCGCGGGTCAACTTGCGAGAAGCTGTCATAAGGGGAAGGTTACGAGTGGAGAGCCATACTCTCTGACCGCGACAATACCTAGGACTCTTAGTCCCACGCTTATTAGCGGCTCTCACAGTCTGCGCCCTATAACGGCAAAGTGCAGACCTGACCCTCTTCCAGGTGCGCTCACAACGTTGGACAAAAGCCTGAGCGGAGGGGACGCTGGACTCGGCGAGCTGGGACGAACAGAGGAGGTTGGCAAATCGAGGCTACTCTGAAAAGGAGATAGCCCGGTCGCAGACGAAGGAAGCGGTTGTGAGCGTATTCTGCCCAGGGAGCTGTTCTGCCCAAGACGCAGGGTTTCGAAAGAAAGACTGCGTAAGATGCGACCAATCGTCTGATTGGCCCGTTCTGCAGACCGTTAGACTGGGGGTGAAAACCGAAGAGAGACTGACGGAAGCCCCAATCAAACGCAAAACTCCCTCCAAAATTGAGACGTGAATTGCGGACCCCCTGTCCGAAAGCGCCTGACGGAAGGCCATGAATTCTGAAAACATTCTCAATGATGATTTGTGCCGTCTCTTTAGCAGAAGGGAGCTTAGCGAGGGGAATAAAATGAGCCGCCTTAGAGAACCTATCGACAAACCGTTAGAATAACAGTCTTCCCGCTGACGAAGGAAGACCGGTAATAAAGTCTAAGGCGATGTGAGACCACGGTCGAGAGGGAATGGAAAGCGGTCTGAACCGGCCAGCAGGAGGAGAGTTACCGGACTTAGTCTGCGCGCAGTCCGAACAAGCAGCCACGAAACGACGCGTGTCACGCTCCTGAGTGGGCCACCAGAAACGCTGGCGAATAGAAGCAAGCGTACCTCAACGCCGGGATGGCCGGCTAACTTTGGCAGAGTGAGCCCACTGAAGAACGGCCAGACGCAGTAGGGAACGGGAACGAAAGAAGGTTCCTAGGACAAGCGCGGCGGCGACGGAGTGTGAGTGAGTGCTTGCTTTACCTGCCTCAATTCCCCAGACAGTCAACCCGACAACACGCCCCTCAGGGAGAATCCCCTCGGGTCGGTGGAGGCTACTGAAGAACTGAAGAGACGGACAAAGCATCAGGCTTGGTGTTCTTTGAGCCCGGACGATAAGAATAACGAACTCAAACGAGCGAAAAACAGCGCCAACGGAGCCTGACGCGCATTAAGTCGTTTGGCAGAACGGATGTACTCAAGGTTCTTATGGTCAGTCCAAACGACAAAAGGAACGGTCGCTTCTCCAACCACTGTCGCCATTCGCCTAGGGCTAAGCGGATGGCGAGCAGTTCGTGGTTTCCCACATCATAGCTTACGTTCCTGACGGCGACAGGCGATGAGAAAATACGCCGCAAGGATGGACCTTATCGCCAGATTGGGAGCGCTGGACAGAATGGCTCTCACGCCCACCTCTGACGCGTCAACCTCGACAATGAACTGTCTAGAGACGTCCAGGTGTAACAAGGATAGGAGCGGATGTAAAACGCTTCTTGAGGAGATCAAAAGCTCCCTGGGCTGAAACGGACCACTTAAAGCACGTCTTGACAGAAGTAAGGGCTGTGAGAGGAGCTGCCACCTGACCGAAATTACGTAATGAAACGACTATAGAAATTCGCGAAACCAGAAAACGCTGCAGCTCGACACGTGACTTAGGACGGGCCAATCACTGACAGCTTGGACCTTAGCGGGAATCCATCTGAATGCCTTCAGCGGAAATAACAGAACCGAGAGATGTGACGGAAGAGACATGAAAAGCGCACTTCTCAGCCTTCACATAAAGACAATTCTCTAAAAGGCGCTGGAGGACACGTCCAACGTGCTGAACATGAATCTGGAGTGACGGTGAAAAATCAGGATATCGTCAAGGTAAACGAAAACAAAGATGTTCAGCATGTCTCTCAGTACATCATTCACTAATGCCTGAAAGACAGCTGGAGCGTTAGCGAGACCGAACGGCAGAACCCGGTATTCAAAGTGCCCTAACGGAGTGTTAAACGCCGTTTTCCACTCGGTCCCCCTCCCTGATGCGCACGAGATGGTAAGCGTTACGAAGGTCCAACTTAGTGAAAACCTGGCTCCCTGCAGGATCTCTAAGGCTGAAGACATAAGGGGAAGCGGATAACGATTCTTAACCGTTATGTCATTCAGCCCTCGATAATCCACGAGGGGCGCAGGGTCCCGTCCCTTTTTCTTAACAAAAAACCCGCTCCGGCGGGGAGAGGAGGAAGGGACTACGGTACCGGCGTCGAGAGCTACAGACAAATAATCTTCGAGAGCCTTACGTTCGGGAGCCGACAGAGAGTATAGTCTACCCCGGGGGGAGTGGTACCCGGAAGGAGATCTATACTACAATCATACGACCGGTGAGGAGGAAGGAAGGTGGCCCTGGACCACTGGAAGACCGTGCGCAGATCATGATATTCCTCCGGCACCCTGTCAAATCACCAGGCCTCCTGTGAAGAGGGGGCAGAAGAAACAGGAGGGATAGCAGACATTAAACATTTCACATGACAAGAGACGTTCCAGGAGAGGATAGAATTACTTGACCAATTAATAGAAGGATTATGACACACTAGCCAGGGATGGCCCAAAACAACAGGTGTAAAAGGTGAACGAAAAATCAAAAGAAATGGTTTCGCTATGATTACCAGAGACAGTGAGGGTTAAAGGTAGCGTTTCACGCTGAATACTGGGGAGAGGACTACCATCCAAGGCGAACATGGCCGTGGGCTCCCTAACTGTCTGAGAGGAATGTCATGTTCCCGAGCCCAGGCTTCGTCCATAAAACAGCCCTCCGCCCCAGAGTCTATCAAGGCACTGCAGGAAGCTGCTCGAACCGGTCCAGCGTAGATGGACCGACAAGGTAGTACAGGATCTTGAAGGAGAGACCTGAGTAGTAGCGCCACCAGTAGCCCTCCGCTTACTGATGAGCTCTGGCTTTTACTGGACATGAAATGACAAAATTACCAGCGGAACCGCACAGAGACAGAGGCGGTTGGTGATTCTCCGTTCCCCTCTCCTTAGTCGAGATGCGAATACCCCCAGCTGCATGGGCTCAGCACCTGAGCCACTGGAGGAAGATGGTAGTGATGCGGGAGAGGGGGAACGGATAACGCGAGCTCTCTTCCACGAGCTCGGTGACGAAGATCTACCCGTCGTTCTATACGAATAGCGAGTTCAATCAAAGAATCCACGCTGGAAGGAAACTCCCGGGAGAGAATCTCATCCTTTACCTCCCACGTGGAGACCCTCCAGAAAACGAGCGAGCAACGCCCGGCTCGTTCCAGTCACTGGAGGCAGCAAGAGTGCGAAACTCTATAGAGTAGTCCGTTATGGATCGATTCCCTGACATAGGAAGACAAGGCCCTGGGAAGCTTCTTTCCCAAAACTGAACGATCAAAAACCCGTATCATCTCCTCCTTAAAGTTCTGATACTGGTTAGTACACTCAGCCCTTGCCTCCCAGATTGCCGTGCCCCACTCACGAGCCCGTCCAGTAAGGAGAGATATGACATAGGCGATACGAGCTGTACCCCTGAGTACGTGTTGGGCTGGAGAGAGAACACAATATCACACTGGGTGAGGAACGAGCGGCATTCAGTGGGCTCCCAGAGTAACACGGTGGGTTATTAATTCTGGGCTCCGGAGACTCGGAAGCCCTGGAAGTAGCCGGTGGATCGAGGCGGAGATTGTGAATATGTTTCGAGAGGTCGGAGACTTGGGCGGCCAGGGTCTCAACGGCATGTCGAGCAGCAGACAATTCCTGCTCGTGTCTGCCTAGCATCGCTCCCTGGATCTCGACGGCTGAGTAGAGAGGATCCAAGTCGCTGGGTCCATTCTTGGTCGGATTCTTCTGTTATGCAGGTGAGTGAGGACCCAACAGCTATTCAACAGAAACAGTCTTTTAATGTCCAAACAGGGAAAACATAAATCCTCAATCGTTACAGGAGATGTCCAAACAGGGAAAACATAAATCCTCTATCTTTGCAGGAGAGTCCTCCTTCTAGTAGTAGAGGAGAATTGCAGGGCTAGCGGCAACAGACTGCAGGTCCTCAGGGTAGGCGCGGGCCGAGAGGACAGAGACACCTGCTCACACGCAGCATCTAATAAAGAGGCAGATTACGACAGGACGGGGACAAGGGCAAAGCAAACAAGAATCCGACAAGGACAGAAGCAGAAACAGAGAGAGAAATAGAGACTTAATCAGAGGGCAAAAGAGGGGACAGGTGTGAGAGAGTAAACGAGGTCGTTAGGAGAATGAGGAACAGCTGGGAGCAGGAACGGAACGATAGAGAGAGAGAGAGTAACCTAAAACGACCAGCAGGGGGAAACGAAGAGAAGAGAAAGCACAGGGACAAGACATAACATGACATAATATATATATATATATATATATGTATAACTCTACCTATCCCATATATATATATATATATAATATATATGTATACCTCTACCTATCCCATATATATATATATAATATATATGTATACCTCTACCTATCCCATATATATATATATATAATATATATGTATAACTCTACCTATCCCATATATATATATATATATATATATATGTATACCTCTACCTATCCCATATATATATATATAATATATATGTATAACTCTACCTATCCCATATATATATATATAATATATATGTATAACTCTACCTATCCCATATATATATATATAATATATATGTATAACTCTACCTATCCCATATATATATATATAATATATATGTATAACTCTACCTATCCCATATATATATATAACTACATGTCCCATATATACAGCTCTGGAAAAAATTAAGAGACCACTTCAAAATTATCAGTTTCTCTGGTTTTACTGTTTATAGGTATGTGTTTGGATAAAATTAACATTTTTGTTTTATTCGCAGAGAATGACAGCTGGTCAAAATAACTAAAAAGATGCAGTGTTGTCAGACCTCAAATAATGCAAAGAGAATAAGTTCCTATTCATTTTTAAACAACACAATACTAATATTTTAACTTAAGAAGAGTTCAGAAAAAAAATATTGGCCTGGAAAAAACCCTGCCTTTCAAATCACAGCTTTCATGTCTTGGCCTGCTCTCCACCAATCACAGCTTTCATGCGTCTTGGTTCTCCACCAATCACAGCTTTCATGTGTCTTGGCCTGTTCTCCACCAATCACAGCTTTCATGTGTCTTGGCCTGTTCTCCACCAATCACAGCTTTCATGTGTCTTGGCCTGCTCTCCACCAATCACAGCTTTCATGTGTCTTGGCCTGTTCTCCACCAATCACAGCTTTCATGTGTCTTGGCCTGCTCTCCACCAATCACAGCTTTCATGTGTCTTGCCTGTTCTCCACCAATCACAGCTTTCATCACAGCTCTTGTCCTGCTCTCCACCAATCACAGCTTTCATGCATGTGTCTTGGCCTGCTCTCCACCAATCACAGCTTTCATGCGTCTTGGCCTGCTCTCCACCAATCACAGCTTTCATGCGTCTTGGCCTGTTCTCCACCAATCACAGCTTTCATGCGTCTTGGCCTGCTCTCCACCAATCACAGCTTTCATGCGTCTTGGCCTGTTCTCCACCAATCACAGCTTTCATGCGTCTTGGCCTGTTCTCCACCAATCACAGCTTTCATGTGTCTTGGCCTGCTCTCCACCAATCACAGCTTTCATGTGTCTTGGCCTGCTCTCCACCAATCACAGCCATGCTTGGTCTTGGCCTGCTCTCCACCAATCACAGCTTTCATGCGTCTTGGCCTGCTCTCCACCAATCACAGCTTTCATGCGTCTTGGCCTGCTCTCCACCAATCACAGCTTTCATGCCTTGGCCTGCTCTCCACCAATCACAGCTTTCATGCCTTGGCCTGCTCTCCACCAATCACAGCTTTCATGCTCTTGGCCTCTCCACCAATCACAGCTTTCATGCGTCTTGGCCTGCTCTCCACCAGTCTTTCACATTGATGTTGGGTGACTTTATGCCACTCTTGGCACAAACATTCAAGCAGCTCAGCTTTGTTGATGGCTTGTGACCATCCGTCTTCCTCTTGATCACATTCCAGAGGTTTTCCAACGGGGTTCAGGTCTGGAGATTGGGCTGGCCATGATAGGGTCTTGATCTGGTGGTTTTCAATGGGGTTCAGGTCTGGAGATTGGGCTGGCCATGACAGGGTCTTGATCTGGTGGTCCTCCATCCACACCTTGATTGTCCTGCCTGTGTGGCATGGAATAGCCTTCAGTTCTCAGAACAAGAATAGACTGACGAGTTTCAGAAGAAAGGTCTTTGTTTCTGGCCATTTTGAGCCAGTAATCGAAGCCACAAATGCTGATGCTCCAGATACTCAACTAGTCTTCTTTAATCAGAAAAACAGTTTTCAGCTGTGCTAACATAATTGCAAAAGGGTTTTCTAATGATCAATTAGCCTTTTAAAATGATAAACTTGGATTAGCTAACACAACGTGCCATTGGAACACAGGAGTGATGGTTGCTGATAATGAGCCTCTGTACACCTATGTAGATATTCCATAAAAAATCTTCAGTTTCCAGCTACAATAGTCATTTACAACATTAACAATGTCTACACTGTATTTCTGATCAATTTGATGTTATTTTAATGGACAAAAAATGTAATTTTCTTTCAAAAACAAGGAATTTTTTTAAGTGATATACTCAGTCGTGGCCGAAAGTTTTGAGAATGACACAAATATACATTTTCACAAAGTCTGCTGCCTCAGTTTGTATGATGGCAATTTGCATATACTCCAGAATGTTATTAAAAGTGATCAAATGAATTGCCATTAATTGCAAAGTCCTCTTGCCATGCAAATTAATTCAATCCCCCAAAAACATTTCCACTGCATTTCAACCCTGCCACAAAAGGACCAGCTGACATCATGTCAGTGATTCTCTCGTTAACACAGGGTGCGTGTTGATGAGGACAAGGCTGGAGATCATTCTGTCATGCTGATTGAGTTTGAATAACAGACTGGAAGCTTCAAAAGGAGGGTGGTGCTTGGAATCATTGTTCTTCCTCTGTCAACCATGGTTACCTGCAAGGAAACATAGCTTTGCACAAAAACGGCTTCACAGGCAAGGATATTGCTGCCAGTAAGATTGCACCTAAATCAACCATTTATTGGATCATCAAGAACTTCAAGGAGAGCGGTTCAATTGTTGTGAAGGCTTCAGGGCGCCCAAGAAAGTCCAGCAAGCGCCAGGACCGGCTCCTAAAGTTGATTCAGCTGCGGGATTGGGGCACCACAAGTACAGAGCTTGCTCAGGAATGGCAGCAGGCAGGTGTGAGTGCATCTACATGCACAGTGAGGCAAAGACTTTTGGAGGATGACCTAGTGGGCAGCAAAGAAGGGCAGCAAAGAAGCCACTTCTCTCCAGGAAAACATCAGGGACAGACTGATATTCTGCAAAAGGTACAGGGATTGGACTGCTGAGGACTGGGGTAAAGTCATTTTCTCTGAATCCCCTTTCCGATTGTTTGGGGCTTCCGGGAAAAAGCTTGTCCGGAGAAGACAAGGTGAGCGCTACCATCAGTCCTGTGTCATGCCAACAGTAAAGCATCCTGAGACCATTCATGTGTGGGGTTGCTTCTCAGCCAAGGGAGTGGGCTCACTCACAATGTTGCCTAAGAACACAGCAATGAATAAAGAATGGTACCAACACATCCTCCGAGATCAACTTCTCCCAACCATCCAGGAACAGTTTGGTGACAAACAATGCCTTTTCCAGCATGATGGAGCACCTCGCCATAAGGTAAAAGTGATAACTAAGTGGTTCGGGGAACAAAACATCACAATTTTGGGTCCATGGCCAGGAAACTCCCCAGACCTTAATCCCATTGAGAATGTGTGGTCAATCCTCAAGAGGCAGGTGGACAAACAAAAACCCACAAATTCTGACAAACTCCAAGCATTGATTATGCAAGAATGGGCTGCCATCAGTCAGGGTGTGGCCCAGAAGTTAATTGACAGCATGCCAGGGCGGATTGCAGAGGTCTTGAAAAAGAAGGGTCAACACTGCAAATGTTGACTCTTTGCATCAACTTCATGTAATTGTCAATAAAAGCCTTTGACACTTATGAAATGCTTGTAATTATACTTCAGTATTCCATAGTAACATCTGACAAAAATATCTAAAGACACTGAAGCAGTAAACTTTCTGAAAATGTATACTTGTGTCATGCTCAAAACTTTTGGCCACGACTGTAGGCTATTATATATATACTGTACAGTTGAAGTCGGAACTTGATTTTCAACCACTCCACAGATTTCTTGTTAACAAACTATAGTTTTGGCAAGTCGGTTAGGACATCTACTTTGTGTATGACACAAGTAATTTTCCAACAATTGTTTACGGACAGATTATTTCACTTATAATTCACTGTATCACAATTCCAGTGGGTCAGAAGTTTACATACACTAAGTTGACTGTGCCTTTAAACAGCTTGGAAAATTCCAGGAAATTATGTCATGGCTTTAGAAGCTTCTGATTAACTTCATTTGAGTCAATATGATGTGTACCTGTGGATGTATTTCAAGGCCTACTTTCAAACTCAGTGCCTCTTTGATTGACATCATGGGAAAATCAAAAGAAATCAGCCAAGACCTCAGAAAAAAGATTGTGGACCTCCACAAGTCTGATTCATCCTTGGAAGCAATTTCCAAATGCCTGAAGGTACCACATTCATCTATACAAACAATAGTACGCAAGTATAAATACCATGGGACCACGTAGCCGTCATACCGCTCAGGAAGGAAACGCATTCTGTCTCCTAGAGATGAACGTACTTTGGTGCAAAAGGTACAAATCAATCCCAGAACAACAGCAAAGGACCTTGTGAAGATGCTGGAGGAAACGGGTACAAAAGTATCTATATCCACAGTAAAACGAGTCCTGTATCGACATAACCTGAAAGGCCGCTCAGCAAGTAAGAAGCCACTGCTCCAAAACCGCCATAAAAAGCCAGACTACGTTTTGCAGCTGCACATGGAGACAAAGATCATGTCCTCTGGTCTGATGAAACAAAAATAGAACTGTTTGGCCATAATGACCATTGTTATGTTTGGAGGAAAAGGGGGAGGCTTGCAAGCCGTGCATGGGGGTGGCAGCATCATGTTGTGGGGGTGCTTTGCTGCAGGAAGGACTGGTGCACTTCACAAAATAGATTGCATCATGAGGAAAGAAAATTATGTGGATATATTGAAGCAACATCTCAAGACATCAGTTAAAGCTTGGTCGCAAATGGGTCTTCCAAATGAACAATGACCCCAAGCATACTTCCAAAGTTGTGGGAAAATGGCTTAAGGACTCAACGTCAAGGTATTGGAGTGGCCATCACAAAGCCCTGACCTCAATACCATAGAGAATTTGTGGGCAGAACTGAAAAAGCGTGTGCGAGCAAGGAGGCCTACAAACTTGACTCAGTTACACCAGCTCCGTCAGGAGGAATGGGCCAAAATTCACCCAACTTATTGTGGGAAGCTTGTGAAAGGCTACCTGAAACGTTTGACCCAAGTTAAACATTTTAAAGGCAATGCTACCAAATACTAATTGAGTGTAAAACCTCTGACCCACTGGGAATGTGATGAAAGAAATAAAAGCTGAAATAAATCATTCTCTCTACTATTATTCTGACATTTCACATTCTTAAAATAAAGTGTTGATCCCAACTGACCTAAGACAGGACATTTTTACTAGGATTAAATGTCAGGAATTGTGAAAAACAGAGTTTAAATATATCTGGCTAAGGTGTATGCAAACTTCTGACTTCAACTGTATAACTCTACTTGTCCTATATATATATATATATATATATATATATATATATGTATAACTCTACTTGTCCTATATATATATATATATATATATATATATGTATAACTCTACTTGTCCTATATATATATATATATATATATATGTGTATAACTCTACTTGTCCTATATATAAGAACCTTGGCGTGATCCTGGACAACACCCTGTCGTTCTCAAATAACATCAAGGCGGTGGCCCGTTCCCTGTAGGTTCATGCCTACAACATCCGCAGAGTACGACCCTGCCTCACACAGGAAGCGGCGCAGGTCCTAATCCAGGCACTTGTCATCTCCCGTCTGATTACTGCAACTCGCTGTTGGCTGGGCTCCCTGCCTGTGCCATTAAACCCTACAACTCATCCAGAACGCCGCAGCCCGTCTGGTGTTCAACCTTCCCAAGTTCTCTCACGTCACCCCGCTCCTCCGCTCTCTCCACTGGCTTCCAGTTGAAGCTCGCATCCGCTACAAGACCATGGTGCTTGCCAACGGAGCTGTGAGGGGAACGGCACTCAGTACCTCCAGGCTCTGATCAGGCCCTACACCCAAACAAGGGCACTGCGTTCATCCACCTCTGGCCTGCTCGCCTCCCTACCACTGAGGAAGTACAGTTCCCGCTCAGCCCAGTCAAAACTGTTCGCTGCTCTGGCCCCCAATGGTGGAACAAACTCCCTCACGACGCCAGGACAGCGGAGTCAATCACCACCTTCCGGAGACACCTGAAACCCCACCTCTTTAAGGAATACCTAGGATAGGATAAAGTAATCCTTCTCCCCCCCCTTAAAAGACCTAGATGCACTATTGTAAAGTGGCTGTTCCACTGGAGGTCATAAGGTGAAAGCACCAATTTGTAAGTCGCTCTGGATAAGAGCGTCTGCTAAATGACTTAAATGTAAATGTAAATGTATATATATATATATATCTATATATATATATATATATAACTCTACTTGTCCTATATATATCTATATATATATGTATAACTCTACTTGTCCTATATATATATATATATGGGTGTGTCCAAACTTTTGACTGGTACTGTACATAGAATGAGGCTGTAATGTAACAAAATGTGGAAAAGGTCAAGGGGTCTGAATACTTTCTGAATGCACTGTATTTAAAGTTTCCTATGGTATGACTGGTACATAGAAGGGGTCTGAATACTTTCTGAATGCACTGTATTTAAAGTTTCCTATGGTATGACTGGTACATAGAAGGGTCTGAATACTTTCTGAATGCACTGTATTTAAAGTTTCCTATGGTATGACTGGTACATAGAAGGGGTCTGAATACTTTCTGAATGCACTGTATTTAAAGTTTCTATGGTATGACTGGTACATAGAAGGGTCTGAATACTTTCTGAATGCACTGTATTTAAAGTTTCCTATGGTATGACTGGTACATAGAAGGGGTCTGAATACTTTCTGAATGCACTGTATTTAAAGTTTCCTATGGTATGACTGGTACATAGAAGGGGTCTGAATACTTTCTGAATGCACTGTATTTAAAGTTTCCTATGGTATGACTGGTACATAGAAGGGGTCTGAATACTTTCTGAATGCACTGTATTTAAAGTTTCCTATGGTATGACTGGTACATAGAAGGGGTCTGAATAATTTCTGAATGCACTGTATATAATAATATATTTGTATAACTCAAGTTTTCCCATTGTATAATGCACTGTGGCTTACCTGTGTGTGTGTGTGTGTGTGTGTGTGTGTGTGTGTGTGTGTGTGTGTGTGTGTGTGTGTGTGTGTGTGTGTGTGTGTGTGTGTGTGTGTGTGTGTGTGTGTTCTAGGAACCGCTGGAGGCCCGGGAGTCAATGGAGAACTGGTGAGAACCTCTGAAGCACTACATAATGTCAAACACAATGAGATCTATATACATTGGAGATTAGCTCTGTGTCTGATGGTTTGCTGATCAAATCAAAATCAAATTGTATTTGTCACATGCGCTGAATACAACAGGTGTAGACCTCACAGTGAAATGCTGAATACAACAGGTGTAGTAGACCTTACAGTGAAATGCTGAATACAACAGGTGTAGTAGACCTTACAGTGAAATGCTGAATACAACAGGTGTAGTAGACCTCACAGTGAAATGCTGAATACAACAGGTGTAGTAGACCTCACAGTGAAATGCTGAATGCAACAGGTGTAGTAGACCTCACAGTAAAATGCTGAATACAACAGGTGTAGTAGACCTCACAGTGAAATGCTGAATACAACAGGTGTAGTAGACCTCACAGTGAAATGCTGAATACAACAGGTGTAGTAGACCTTACAGTGAAATGCTGAATACAACAGGTGTAGTAGACCTTACAGTGAAATGCTGAATACAACAGGTGTAGTAGACCTTACAGTGAAATGCTGAATACAACAGGTGTAGTAGACCTCACAGTGAAATGCTGAATACAACAGGTGTAGTAGACCTATACAGTGAAATGCTGAATACAACAGGTGTAGTAGACCTTACAGTGAAATGCTGAATACAACAGGTGTAGTAGACCTTACAGTGAAATGCTGAATACAACAGGTGTAGTAGACCTTACAGTGAAATGCTGAATACAACAGGTCTAGTAGACCTCACAGTGAAATGCTGAATACAACAGGTGTAGTAGACCTTACAGTGAAATGCTGAATACAACAGGTGTAGTAGACCTCACAGTGAAATGCTGAATACAACAGGTGTAGTAGACCTTACAGTGAAATGCTGAATACAACAGGTGTAGTAGACCTCACAGTGAAATGCTGAATACAACAGGTGTAGTAGACCTTACCGTGAAATGCTGAATACAACAGGTGTAGTAGACCTCACAGTGAAATGCTGAATACAACAGGTGTAGTAGACCTCACAGTGAAATGCTGAATACAACAGGTGTAGTAGACCTTACAGTGAAATGCTGAATACAACAGGTGTAGTAGACCTTACAGTGAAATGACCTGTTGTATAGATAGATAGACCTGTATAGCCTGGCATGAAAATGAAACGCAGGAAAAGAAACAATGCCTTTTTTGCGGCATTTTCTAATCATAGTCCTATAAGGTTAGTATCACACCTCATGTAGTCTAGTCCATAGTCCTATAAGGTTAGTATCACACCTCATGTAGTCTAGTCCATAGTCCTGACTATATATAGACTATATTACATGGATTTATTGTGATGGTGTAGACTATATTACATGGATTTATTGTGATGGTGTAGGTAGACTATATTACATGGATTTATTGTGATGGTGTAGACTATATTACATGGATTTATTGTGATGGTGTAGGTAGACTATATTACATGGATTTATTGTGATGGTGTAGGTAGACTATATTACATGGATTTATTGTGATGGTGTAGGTAGACTATATTACATGGATTTATTGTGATGGTGTAGACTATATTACATGGATTTATTGTGATGGTGTAGGTAGACTATATTACATGGATTTATTGTGATGGTGTAGGTAGACTATATTACATGGATTTATTGTGATGGTGTAGACTATATTACATGGATTTAATGTGATGGTGTAGGTAGACTATATTACATGGATTTAATGTGATGGTGTAGGTAGACTATATTACATGGATTTATTGTGATGGTGTAGGTAGACTATATTACATGGATTTATTGTGATGGTGTAGGTAGACTATATTACATGGATTTATTGTGATGGTGTAGGTAGACTATATTACATGGATTTATTGTGATGGTGTAGGTAGACTATATTACATGGATTTATTGTGATGGTGTAGGTAGACTATATTACATGGATTTATTGTGATGGTGTAGACTATATTACATGGATTTATTGTGATGGTGTAGACTATATTACATGGATTTATTGTGATGGTGTAGACTATATTACATGGATTTATTGTGATGGTGTAGGTAGACTATATTACATGGATTTATTGTGATGGTGTAGGTAGACTATATTACATGGATTTATTGTGATGGTGTAGACTATATTACATGGATTTATTGTGATGGTGTAGGTAGACTATATTACATGGATTTATTGTGATGGTGTAGACTATATTACATGGATTTAATGTGATGGTGTAGGTAGACTATATTACATGGATTTATTGTGATGGTGTAGACTATATTACATGGATTTAATGTGATGGTGTAGGTAGACTATATTACATGGATTTATTGTGATGGTGTAGGTAGACTATATTACATGGATTTATTGTGATGGTGTAGGCTACATTACATGGATTTATTGTGATGGTGTAGACTATATTACATGGATTTATTGTGATGGTGTAGGCTACATTACATGGATTTATTGTGATGGTGTAGGCTATATTACATGGATTTATTGTGATGGTGTAGGTAGACTACATTACATGGATTTATTGTGATGGTGTAGACTATATTACATTGATTTATTGTGATGGTGTAGGTAGACTATATTACATGGATTTATTGTGATGGTGTAGACTATATTACATGGATTTATTGTGATGGTGTAGGTAGACTATATTACATGGATTTATTGTGATGGTGTAGGTAGACTATATTACATGGATTTATTGTGATGGTGTAGGTAGACTATATTACATGGATTTATTGTGATGGTGTAGGTAGACTATATTACATGGATTTATTGTGATGGTGTAGACTATATTACATGGATTTATTGTGATGGTGTAGGTAGACTATATTACATGGATTTATTGTGATGGTGTAGGTAGACTATATTACATGGATTTATTGTGATGGTGTAGACTATATTACATGGATTTATTGTGATGGTGTAGACTATATTACATGGATTTAATGTGATGGTGTAGGTAGACTATATTACATGGATTTATTGTGATGGTGTAGACTATATTACATGGATTTAATGTGATGGTGTAGGTAGACTATATTACATGGATTTATTGTGATGGTGTAGACTATATTACATGGATGTATTGTGATGGTGTAGACTATATTACATGGATTTATTGTGATGGTGTAGACTATATTACATGGATTTATTGTGATGGTGTAGACTATATTACATGGATTTATTGTGATGGTGTAGGTAGACTATATTACATGGATTTATTGTGATGGTGTAGGTAGACTATATTACATGGATTTATTGTGATGGTGTAGACTATATTACATGGATTTATTGTGATGGTGTAGACTATATTACATGGATTTATTGTGATGGTGTAGGTAGACTATATTACATGGATTTATTGTGATGGTGTAGACTATATTACATGGATTTATTGTGATGGTGTAGGTAGACTATATTACATGGATTTGTTGTGATGGTGTAGGTAGACTATATTACATGGATTTATTGTGATGGTGTAGACTATATTACATGGATTTATTGTGATGGTGTAGGTAGACTATATTACATGGATTTATTGTGATGGTGTAGACTATATTACATGGATTTATTGTGATGGTGTAGGTAGACTATATTACATGGATTTATTGTGATGGTGTAGACTATATTACATGGATTTATTGTGATGGTGTAGGCTACATTACATGGATTTATTGTGATGGTGTAGGTAGACTATATTACATGGATTTATTGTGATGGTGTAGGTAGACTATATTACATGGATTTATTGTGATGGTGTAGGTAGACTATATTACATGGATTTATTGTGATGGTGTAGACTATATTACATGGATTTATTGTGATGGTGTAGACTATATTACATGGATTTATTGTGATGGTGTAGGTAGACTATATTACATGGATTTATTGTGATGGTGTAGGTAGACTATATTACATGGATTTATTGTGATGGTGTAGGTAGACTATATTACATGGATTTATTGTGATGGTGTAGGTAGACTATATTACATGGATTTATTGTGATGGTGTAGACTATATTACATGGATTTATTGTGATGGTGTAGGCTACATTACATGGATTTATTGTGATGGTGTAGGTAGACTATATTACATGGATTTATTGTGATGGTGTAGGTAGACTATATTACATGGATTTATTGTGATGGTGTAGACTATATTACATGGATTTATTGTGATGGTGTAGGTAGACTATATTACATGGATTTATTGTGATGGTGTAGACTATATTACATGGATTTAATGTGATGGTGTAGGTAGACTATATTACATGGATTTATTGTGATGGTGTAGACTATATTACATGGATTTATTGTGATGGTGTAGGTAGACTATATTACATGGATTTATTGTGATGGTGTAGACTATATTACATGGATTTATTGTGATGGTGTAGGTAGACTATATTACATGGATTTATTGTGATGGTGTAGGTAGACTATATTACATGGATTTATTGTGATGGTGTAGACTATATTACATGGATTTATTGTGATGGTGTAGACTATATTACATGGATTTATTGTGATGGTGTAGGTAGACTATATTACATGGATTTATTGTGATGGTGTAGACTATATTACATGGATTTATTGTGATGGTGTAGGTAGACTATATTACATGGATTTATTGTGATGGTGTAGACTATATTACATGGATTTATTGTGATGGTGTAGGTAGACTATATTACATGGATTTATTGTGATGGTGTAGACTATATTACATGGATTTATTGTGAAGGTGTAGGTAGACTATATTACATGGATTTATTGTGATGGTGTAGGTAGACTATATTACATTGATTTATTGTGATGGTGTAGACTATATTACATGGATTTATTGTGATGGTGTAGGTAGACTATATTACATGGATTTATTGTGATGGTGTAGGTAGACTATATTACATGGATTTATTGTGATGGTGTAGACTATATTACATGGATTTATTGTGATGGTATAGGTAGACTATATTACATGGATTTATTGTGATGGTGTAGACTATATTACATGGATTTATTGTGATGGTGTAGGTAGACTATATTACATGGATTTATTGTGATGGTGTAGGTAGACTATATTACATGGATTTATTGTGATGGTGTAGGTAGACTATATTACATGGATTTATTGTGATGGTGTAGGTAGACTATATTACATGGATTTATTGTGATGGTGTAGACTATATTACATGGATTTATTGTGATGGTGTAGGTAGACTATATTACATGGATTTATTGTGATGGTGTAGGTAGACTATATTACATTGATTTATTGTGATGGTGTAGACTATATTACATGGATTTATTGTGATGGTGTAGGTAGACTATATTACATGGATTTATTGTGATGGTGTAGACTATATTACATGGATTTATTGTGATGGTGTAGGTAGACTATATTACATGGATTTATTGTGATGGTGTAGACTATATTACATGGATTTATTGTGATGGTGTAGACTATATTACATGGATTTATTGTGATGGTGTAGACTATATTACATGGATTTATTGTGATGGTGTAGACTATATTACATGGATTTATTGTGATGGTGTAGGTAGACTATATTACATGGATTTATTGTGATGGTGTAGGTAGACTATATTACATTGATTTATTGTGATGGTGTAGACTATATTACATGGATTTATTGTGATGGTGTAGACTATATTACATGGATTTATTGTGATGGTGTAGGTAGACTATATTACATGGATTTATTGTGATGGTGTAGACTATATTACATGGATTTATTGTGAAGGTGTAGGTAGGCTATATTACATGGATTTATTGTGATGGTGTAGGTAGACTATATTACATGGATTTATTGTGATGGTGTAGACTATATTACATGTTTTTATTGTGATGGTGTAGGTAGACTATATTACATGGATTTATTGTGATGGTGTAGACTATATTACATGGATTTATTGTGATGGTGTAGGTAGACTATATTACATGGATTTATTGTGATGGTGTAGGTAGACTATATTACATGGATTTATTGTGATGGTGTAGACTATATTACATGGATTTATTGTGATGGTGTAGGTAGACTATATTACATGGATTTATTGTGATGGTGTAGGTAGACTATATTACATGGATTTATTGTGATGGTGTAGGTAGACTATATTACATGGATTTATTGTGATGGTGTAGACTATATTACATGGATTTATTGTGATGGTGTAGACTATATTACATGGATTTATTGTGATGGTGTAGGTAGACTATATTACATGGATTTATTGTGATGGTGTAGACTATATTACATGGATTTATTGTGATGGTGTAGGTAGACTATATTACATGGATTTATTGTGATGGTGTAGACTATATTACATGGATTTATTGTGATGGTGTAGGTAGACTATATTACATGGATTTATTGTGATGGTGTAGACTATATTACATGGATTTATTGTGATGGTGTAGACTATATTACATGGATTTATTGTGAAGGTGTAGGTAGACTATATTACATGGATTTATTGTGATGGTGTAGGTAGACTATATTACATGGATTTATTGTGATGGTGTAGACTATATTACATGGATTTATTGTGATGGTGTAGGTAGACTATATTACATGGATTTATTGTGATGGTGTAGGTAGACTATATTACATGGATTTATTGTGATGGTGTAGACTATATTACATGGATTTATTGTGATGGTGTAGACTATATTACAAGGATTTATTGTGATGGTGTAGACTATATTACATGGATTTATTGTGATGGTGTAGACTATATTACATGGATTTATTGTGATGGTGTAGACTATATTATATGGATTTATTGTGATGGTGTAGGTAGACTATATTACATGGATTTATTGTGATGGTGTAGGTAGACTATATTACATGGATTTATTGTGATGGTGTAGACTATATTACATGGATTTATTGTGATGGTGTAGACTATATTACATGGATTTATTGTGATGGTGTAGGTAGACTATATTACATGGATTTATTGTGATGGTGTAGGTAGACTATATTACATGGATTTATTGTGATGGTGTAGGTAGACTATATTACATGGATTTATTGTGATGGTGTAGACTATATTACATGGATTTATTGCGATGGTGTAGACTATATTACATGGATTTATTGTGATGGTGTAGGTAGACTATATTACATGGATTTATTGTGATGGTGTAGGCTATATTACATGGATTTATTGTGATGGTGTAAACTATATTACATGGATTTATTGTGATGGTGTAGACTATATTACATGGATTTATTGTGATGGTGTAGGTAGACTATATTACATGGATTTATTGTGATGGTGTAGGTAGACTATATTACATGGATTTATTGTGATGGTGTAGACTATATTACATGGATTTAATGTGATGGTGTAGGTAGACTATATTACATGGATTTATTGTGATGGTGTAGGTAGACTATATTACATGGATTTATTGTGATGGTGTAGGTAGACTATATTACATGGATTTATTGTGATGGTGTAGGTAGACTATATTACATGGATTTATTGTGATGGTGTAGACTATATTACATGGATTTATTGTGATGGTGTAGACTATATTACATGGATTTATTGTGATGGTGTAGACTATATTACATGGATTTATTGTGAAGGTGTAGGTAGACTATATTACATGGATTTATTGTGATGGTGTAGGTAGACTATATTACATGGATTTATTGTGATGGTGTAGGTAGACTATATTACATGGATTTATTGTGATGGTGTAGGTAGACTATATTACATGGATTTATTGTGATGGTGTAGGTAGACTATATTACATGGATTTATTGTGATGGTGTAGACTATATTACATGGATTTATTGTGATGGTGTAGGCTACATTACATGGATTTATTGTGATGGTGTAGACTATATTACATGGATTTATTGTGATGGTGTAGGTAGACTATATTACATGGATTTATTGTGATGGTGTAGACTATATTACATGGATTTATTGTGATGGTGTAGGTAGACTATATTACATGGATTTATTGTGATGGTGTAGACTATATTACATGTTTTTATTGTGATGGTGTAGGTAGACTATATTACATGGATTTATTGTGATGGTGTAGACTATATTACATGGATTTATTGTGATGGTGTAGGTAGACTATATTACATGGATTTATTGTGATGGTGTAGGTAGACTATATTACATGGATTTATTGTGATGGTGTAGACTATATTACATGGATTTATTGTGATGGTGTAGGTAGACTATATTACATGGATTTATTGTGATGGTGTAGGTAGACTATATTACATGGATTTATTGTGATGGTGTAGGTAGACTATATTACATGGATTTATTGTGATGGTGTAGACTATATTACATGGATTTATTGTGATGGTGTAGACTATATTACATGGATTTATTGTGATGGTGTAGGTAGACTATATTACATGGATTTATTGTGATGGTGTAGACTATATTACATGGATTTATTGTGATGGTGTAGGTAGACTATATTACATGGATTTATTGTGATGGTGTAGACTATATTACATGGATTTATTGTGATGGTGTAGGTAGACTATATTACATGGATTTATTGTGATGGTGTAGACTATATTACATGGATTTATTGTGATGGTGTAGACTATATTACATGGATTTATTGTGAAGGTGTAGGTAGACTATATTACATGGATTTATTGTGATGGTGTAGGTAGACTATATTACATGGATTTATTGTGATGGTGTAGACTATATTACATGGATTTATTGTGATGGTGTAGGTAGACTATATTACATGGATTTATTGTGATGGTGTAGGTAGACTATATTACATGGATTTATTGTGATGGTGTAGACTATATTACATGGATTTATTGTGATGGTGTAGACTATATTACAAGGATTTATTGTGATGGTGTAGACTATATTACATGGATTTATTGTGATGGTGTAGACTATATTACAT
Organism: Oncorhynchus nerka; assembly: GCF_034236695.1. Lineage (NCBI taxonomy): Eukaryota > Metazoa > Chordata > Actinopteri > Salmoniformes > Salmonidae > Oncorhynchus > Oncorhynchus nerka. The sequence goes on from NC_088424.1 coordinate 53,464,545, forward strand.
GGATTTATTGTGATGGTGTAGGTAGACTATATTACATGGATTTATTGTGATGGTGTAGGTAGACTATATTACATGGATTTATTGTGATGGTGTAGGTAGACTATATTACATGGATTTATTGTGATGGTGTAGACTATATTACATGGATTTATTGCGATGGTGTAGACTATATTACATGGATTTATTGTGATGGTGTAGGTAGACTATATTACATGGATTTATTGTGATGGTGTAGGCTATATTACATGGATTTATTGTGATGGTGTAAACTATATTACATGGATTTATTGTGATGGTGTAGACTATATTACATGGATTTATTGTGTTGGTGTAGGTAGACTATATTAAATTGATTTATTGTGATGGTGTAGGTAGACTATATTATATGGATTTATTGTGATGGTGTAGACTATATTACGATGGTGTAGGTAGACTATATTATATGGATTTATTGTGATGGTGTAGGTAGACTATATTATATGGATTTATTGTGATGGTGTAGGTAGACTATATTACATGGATTTATTGTGATGGTGTAGGTAGACTATATTACATGGATTTATTGTGATGGTGTAGACTATATTACATGGATTTATTGTGATGGTGTAGACTATATTACATGGATTTATTGTGATGGTGTAGACTATATTACATGGATTTATTGTGAAGGTGTAGGTAGACTATATTACATGGATTTATTGTGATGGTGTAGGTAGACTATATTACATGGATTTATTGTGATGGTGTAGGTAGACTATATTACATGGATTTATTGTGATGGTGTAGGTAGACTATATTACATGGATTTATTGTGATGGTGTAGGTAGACTATATTACATGGATTTATTGTGATGGTGTAGACTATATTACATGGATTTATTGTGATGGTGTAGGCTACATTACATGGATTTATTGTGATGGTGTAGACTATATTACATGGATTTATTGTGATGGTGTAGGTAGACTATATTACATGGATTTATTGTGATGGTGTAGACTATATTACATGGATTTATTGTGAAGGTGTATATTAAATAGTTTTTTAAAAATGTAAATGTTCCAAAGGTCTGCATCAGTGGAGATGCTAAATGTGTTTATCTTAATCAACCGTCAATTACTGTGAGACCGACAGTTATTTGCTTGACAATCACTGGCTGACAAAATTTTGTGACGGCCACAACCCTACTGACGACCTCCCTATAAGCTGTCTCATCGTCGTTGGTGATCAGGCCTAACATCGCCGTGTCGCCAGCAAACTTAAGGATGGTGTTGAGTCGTGCTTGGCCACGCAGTCGTGGGTGAACAGGGAGTACAGGAGGGGACTACACACACCCTGCGGGGCCACCGTGTTGAGGATCAGCGTGGCGGAGGTGTTGTTGCCTACCCTCACCACCTGGGGGCGGCCCGTTAGGAAGTCAAGAATCCAGTTGCAGAGGGAGGTGTTTAGTCCCAGGGTCCTTATCTTAGTGATGAGCTTTGAGGGCACAATGGTGTTGAACGCTGAGCTGTAGTCAATGAATAGCATTCTCACATAGGTGTTCCTTTTGTCCAGGTGGGAAAGGGCAGTGTGGAGTACAATAGAGATTGCATCATCTGTGGATCTGTTGGGGCAGTATGCAAATTGGAGTGCGTCCAGATTGTTTTGGATGATGGTGTTGATGTGAGCCATGACCAGCCTTTCAAAGCACTTCATGGCTACAGATGTGAGTGCTACAGGGTGGTAGTCATTTTGACAGGTTACTTTGGTGTTCTTGGGTACAGGGACTATGGTGATCTGCTTGAAACATGTAGGTATTACAGACTGGTTGGGGTGTAGTCTAATGTGATGTTGTCTAAGGGTTGTTGTACTGTTGTGTTGTAGGGGAGAAGAGGAGACTTTGGGCCAATGGGGACCCCGGGAACAGACGGAGTTAAAGGAGACAAGGTATGGCACATACACACTCTCTCACACACACACACACACACACACACACACACACACACACACTCACACACTCTCTACCTCCTGGTATTTTGTTGTACGTGTGTGTGTTTGCGTGTTTCAGGGCGAGGCAGGACCCGAGGGGCTGAGAGGACTACCAGGTGAAGTAGGAAACAAAGGAACCAAGGGAGACAACGGACTCCGGGGCCACGCTTGGCTCCCGGTACTTCAGGAGTGGCAGGGAAGAACGTAGGTCACAGATCATAGTCACCAGTCTCACAATGTCTGTGTGGAGGGGGATTCTTGAGTTGTTGGGTTTCTGTGTGTGTGTGTGTGTGTGTGTGTGTGTGTGTGTGTGTGTGTGTGTGTGTGTGTGTGTGTGTGTGTGTGTGTGTGTGTGTGTGTGTGTGTGTGTGTGTGTGTTTGTGTGTGCGCGTGTACATGTTGGTTACACGGTCATGTTACTACGTTATGGTGATAAGGTGGCCATGTACAGTAACCATGGTGATATTGCTATGGTAACCACATTCTGTGTAACAGGGTACCCGTGGCGACCCTGGTGATGCTGGACCCAGAGGAGACCCCGGCCTTCCAGGACTAAAGGTGTGTGGCTATCATCATTGGGTATTTGAGTGTTCGTCTGGTTAATCTGAGACTCAGCGATACTGTTGCTACGATAGGATGAACTGCAGCGATGAGTATGATGCAAGACGTGGCACTCTCAACGTACGTGTGTACAGGTTCTCTGTGCAGCAACATGATAGTAGTGGGACCAAAACAGCAGAGAAGTTTTAGCTTCACCCTTCACTATCTTGTAGTTTTTTGCGTAACTCTGGTATAGCTGTTGACTTCATACGTGGCTGACTACTGTTTTACTGTGGTGTAATTGATTATTTAATCTCTGTGCTGCATGCTTGCTTGATTGATATGTGTGCTAATTGATTGATCTCTGTGCTGCTGTAGGGTGACGTTGGAAGAGCTGGCTTCAGTTACCCAGGACCAAGAGGACCAACGGTAAACACACAGACATTAGCAGAGTAACGCCTTCCCTGACGCACAGTCTGACCTCTGACCTGTGTGTGTTTGCAGGGAGATCGCGGGGAGAAGGGCGGCCCAGGGCCCAGAGGAGGCAGAGGAGACTGTGGCCCCAAGGGAGGCCCAGGGGGAAAGGGAACCTCTGGAGAAGAGGGAGAACCAGGGCCTCAGGGAGAACCTGGATTCAGAGGACCAAGAGGAGTGGGTGGACGAGATGTACGTAGCCACACACATACCTACAGTTCCTTCACACCGTGGATGAGTGTGTGAGTGAGTGTGTGAGTGAGTGAGTGAGTGAGTGAGTGAGTGAGTGAGTGAGTGAGTGAGTGAGTGAGTGAGTGAGTGAGTGAGTGAGTGAGTGAGTGAATGAGTGAGTGTATGGGTGGGTGAGTGTGTGTGTGTGAGTGAGTGTGTGAGTGTGTGGGTGAGTGAGTGTGAGTGAGTGAGTGAGTGAGTGAGTGAGTGAGTGAGTGAGTGAGTGAGTGTGTGAGTGAGTGAGTGAGTGAGTGAGTGAGTGAGTGAGTGAGTGAGTGAGTGAGTGAGTGAGTGAGTGTGTGAGTGAGTGTTATAATATGTGTATGAAAGCATCTCTTTTCTCTCTACAGGGAGATCCAGGTCCCGAGGGAGACCCCGGCCTCACAGTAAGAACCTCTATCCCTCTATGATCATCCCTCTATGATCATCCCTCTATCCCTCTATATCATCCATATTTGATCATCTCTCTATCCCTCTATATCATCCATCTTTGATCATCCCTCTAACCCTCTATGATCATCCATCTTTGATCATTCCTCTATATCATCCTTCTATGATCATCCCTCTATGATCATCCATCTTTGATCATCCCTCTATATCATCCATCTTTGATCATCCCTCTATGATCATCCCTCTTTGATCATCCCTCTATCCCTCTATGATCATCCCTCTTTGATCATCCCTCTATCCCTCTATGATCATCCCTCTATCCCTCTATGATCATCCATCTTTGATCATCCCTCTAACCCTCTATGATCATCCATCTTTGATCATCCCTCTATGATCATCCATCTTTGATCATCCCTCTATGATCATCCCTCTATGATCATCCCTCTTTGATCATCCATCCATCCCTCTTTGATCATCCCTCTATCCCTCTTTGATCATCCCTCTATCCTTCTTTGATCATCCCTCCATCCCTCTTTGATCATCCCTCTATCCCTCTTTGATCATCCCTCTTTGATCATCCCTCTATCCCTCTATGATCATCCCTCCATCCCTCTTTGATCATCCCTCTATCCCTCTATGATCATCCCTCCATCCCTCTTTGATCATCCCTCTTTGATCATCCCTCCATCCCTCTTTGATCATCCCTCCATCCTTTTTGATCATCCCTCCATCCCTTTTTGATCATCCCTCCATCCCTCTATGATCATCCCTCTTTGATCATCCCTCCATCCCTCTTTGATCATCCCTCTATCCCTTTTTGATCATCCCTATTTGATCATCCCTCTATGATCATCCCTCTTTGATCATCCATCCATCCCTCTTTGATCATCCCTCTATCCCTCTTTGATCATCCCTCTATCCCTCTTTGATCATCCCTCCATCCCTCTTTGATCATCCCTCTATCCCTCTTTGATCATCCCTCCATCCCTCTTTGATCATCCCTCTTTGATCATCCCTCCATCCCTTTTTGATCATCCCTATTTGATCATCCCTCTATGATCATCCCTCTTTGATCATCCATCCATCCCTCTTTGATCATCCCTCTATCCCTCTTTGATCATCCTCTATCCCTCTTGATCATCCCTCCATCCTCTTTGATCATCCTCTATCCCTCTTTGATCATCCCTCCATCCCTCTTTGATCATCCCTCCATCCCTCTTTGATCATCCCTCTTTGATCATCCCTCCATCCCTCTTTGATCATCCCTCTATGATCATCCCTCTATCCCTCTTTGATCATCCCTCCATCCCTCTTTGATCATCCCTCTATCCCTCTATGATCATCCCTCCATCCCTCTTTGATCATCCCTCTATCCCTCTATGATCATCCCTCCATCCCTCTTTGATCATCCCTCCATCCCTCTTTGATCATCCCTCCATCCCTCTTTGATCATCCCTCCATCCCTTTTTGATCATCCCTCCATCCCTTTTTGATCATCCCTCCATCCCTCTATGATCATCCCTCTTTGATCATCCCTCCATCCCTCTTTGATCATCCCTCTTTGATCATCCCTCCATCCCTTTTTGATCATCCCTCTTTGATCATCCCTCTATGATCATCCCTCTTTGATCATCCATCCATCCCTCTTTGATCATCCCTCTATCCCTCTTTGATCATCCCTCCATCCCTCTTTGATCATCCCTCTATCCCTCTTTGATCATCCCTCCATCCCTCTTTGATCATCCCTCCATCCCTCTTTGATCATCCCTCTTTGATCATCCCTCCATCCCTCTTTGATCATCCCTCTATGATCATCCCTCTATCCCTCTTTGATCATCCCTCTTTGATCATCCCTCCATCCCTCTTTGATCATCCCTCCATCCCTCTTTGATCATCCCTCTATCCCTCTATGATCATCCCTCCATCCCTCTTTGATCATCCCTCTATCCCTCTATGATCATCCCTCCATCCCTCTTTGATCATCCCTCCATCCCTCTTTGATCATCCCTCTTGATCATCCCTCCATCCCTCTTTGATCATCCCTCCATCCCTTTTTGATCATCCCTCCATCCCTTTTGATCATCCCTCCATCCCTCTATGATCATCCTCTTTGATCATCCCTCCATCCCTCTTTGATCATCCCTCCATCCCTTTTTGATCATCCCTCCATCCCTTTTTGATCATCCCTCCATCCCTCTATGATCATCCCTCTTTGATCATCCCTCCATCCCTCTTGATCATCCCTCCATCCCTCTTTGATCATCCCTCTTTGATCATCCCTCCATCCCTTTTGATCATCCCTCTTTGATCATCCTCTATGATCATCCCTCTTTGATCATCCATCCATCCCTCTTTGATCATCCCTCTATCCCTCTTTGATCATCCCTCTATCCCTCTTTGATCATCCCTCCATCCCTCTTTGATCATCCCTCTTGATCATCCCTCCATCCCTTTTGATCATCCTCTTTGATCATCCCTCTATGATCATCCCTCTATCCCTCTTTGATCATCCTCTTTGATCATCCCTCCATCCTCTTTGATCATCCCTCTATCCTCTATGATCATCCCTCCATCCTCTTGATCATCCTTCCATCCTCTTTGATCATCCTCCATCCCTCTTTGATCATCCTCTTTGATCATCCCTCCATCCCTTTTTGATCATCCTCTATGATCATCCCTCTTGATCATCCCTCTATCCCTCTATATCATCCATCTTTGATCATCCCTCTATCCCTCTTTGATCATCCCTCTATCCCTCTTTGATCATCCTTCTATCCCTCTATATCATCCATCTTTGATCATCCCTCCATCCCTCTATGATCATTCCTCTTTGATAATCCCTCTATGATCATCCCTCTATATCATCCATCTTTGATCATCCCTCTATGATCATTCCTCTTTGATAATCCCTCTATGACCATCCCTCTATCCCTCTATATCATCGATCTATGATCATCCCTCTATCCCTCTATATCATCCCTCTTTGATCATCCCTCTTTGATCATCCCTCCATCCCTTTTTGATCATCCCTCTTTGATCATCCCTCTATGATCATCCCTCTATCCCTCTTTGATCATCCCTCTTTGATCATCCCTCCATCCCTCTTTGATCATCCCTCTATCCCTCTATGATCATCCCTCCATCCCTCTTTGATCATCCCTCTATCCCTCTATGATCATCCCTCCATCCCTCTTTGATCATCCCTCCATCCCTCTTTGATCATCCCTCTTTGATCATCCCTCCATCCCTCTTTGATCATCCCTCCATCCCTTTTTGATCATCCCTCCATCCCTTTTTGATCATCCCTCCATCCCTCTATGATCATCCCTCTTTGATCATCCCTCCATCCCTCTTTGATCATCCCTCCATCCCTCTTTGATCATCCCTCTTTGATCATCCCTCTTTGATCATCCATCCATCCCTCTTTGATCATCCCTCTATCCCTCTTTGATCATCCCTCTATCCCTCTTTGATCATCCCTCCATCCCTCTTTGATCATCCCTCCATCCCTTTTTGATCATCCCTCCATCCCTTTTTGATCATCCCTCCATCCCTCTATGATCATCCCTCTTTGATCATCCCTCCATCCCTCTTTGATCATCCCTCCATCCCTCTTTGATCATCCCTCTTTGATCATCCCTCCATCCCTTTTTGATCATCCCTCTTTGATCATCCCTCTATGATCATCCCTCTTTGATCATCCATCCCTCTTTGATCATCCCTCTATCCCTCTTTGATCATCCCTCTATCCCTCTTTGATCATCCCTCCATCCCTCTTTGATCATCCCTCTTTGATCATCCCTCCATCCCTTTTTGATCATCCCTCTTTGATCATCCCTCTATGATCATCCCTCTATCCCTCTTTGATCATCCCTCTTTGATCATCCCTCCATCCCTCTTTGATCATCCCTCTATCCCTCTATGATCATCCCTCCATCCCTCTTTGATCATCCTTCCATCCCTCTTTGATCATCCCTCCATCCCTCTTTGATCATCCCTCTTTGATCATCCCTCCATCCCTTTTGATCATCCCTCTATGATCATCCCTCTTTGATCATCCCTCTATCCCTCTATATCATCCATCTTTGATCATCCCTCTATCCCTCTTTGATCATCCCTCTATCCCTCTTTGATCATCCTTCTATCCCTCTATATCATCCATCTTTGATCATCCCTCCATCCCTCTATGATCATTCCTCTTTGATAATCCTCTATGATCATCCTCTATATCATCCATCTTTGATCATCCCTCTATGATCATTCCTCTTTGATAATCCCTCTATGACCATCCCTCTATCCCTCTATATCATCCATCTTTGATCATCCCTCTATCCCTCTATATCATCCATCTTTGATCATCCCTCTATCCATCTTTGATCATCCCTCTATCCCTCTTTGATCATCCCTCTATCCCTCTTTGATCATCCCTCTTTGATCATCCTCTATCCATCTTTGATCATCCCTCTATCCCTCTTTGATCATCCCTCTATCCCTCTTTGATCATCCTCTATCCATCTTTGATCATCCCTCTATCCTCTTTGATCATCCCTCTATGATCATCCCTCTATGCCTCTTTGGTCATCCCTCTATCCCTCTATATCATCCATATTTGATCATCCCTCTATCCCTCTATATCATCCATATTTGATCATCCCTCTATCCCTCTTTGATCATCCCTCTATCCATCTTTGATCATCCCTCTATCCCTCTTTGATCATCCCTCTATCCCTCTTTGATCATCCCTCTATGATCATCCCTCTATGCCTCTTTGGTCATCCCTCTATCCCTCTATATCATCCATATTTGATCATCCCTCTATCCCTCTATATCATCCCTCTTTGATCATCCCTCTATCCATCTTTGATCATCCCTCTATCCCTCTTTGATCATCCCTCTATGATCATCCCTCTATGCCTCTTTGGTCATCCCTCTATCCCTCTATATCATCCATATTTGAT